>NC_142812.1:25257434-25487749 GCF_049724085.1 Artemia sp. Qi Xiang Cuo | reverse complement strand
ACTTGTTATTGGGAAGTATGTATACATTTTCGTATGGGGGGACGAATTTTAAGCTGGGATTTTTTCCACAGGGGAATTTCCCATTGGGAGGGAAGTTTCCAGGAGGTGAAATTGCCAGGGGAAATTATACACTGGGGGAATTTGCCAGAATTCCTAAACAAAATTCTTTTTATATGTCTTGCTTTCTCTTTTTCGTCTCAATTTCACGCGTGGAGTTGTTAAGGGTAATTGTTAGGGGTAAGTTTTCACCACGATTGAACTGTCCAGAGAATATTTCCGTGGAGAGGGGTTTCTCCATGGAGGTGCGGCCAGATTTCCTGGCATTATTTAAAAAATGATCAGAAATTAAATAAAAAACAAGCATTTTCAACTTAAAGTAAGGAGCAACATTAAAACTTAAAACGAAGAGAAATTATTACGTATATGAAGGGGAGTGTCCCCTTCTCAACACCTCACTCTTAACGCTATAGTTTGAATTTTGTCCCAATTTTTTAAGAATGACTCTTGAAACACAAAGGTCGTTTAATTAGAACAATAAGAAGCTTTTTTAAAAGTACTAAAAACTTAAAGTTAAGAACAAGGTGTTGAGGAGGGGGCAATCCCCTTTATATACGTAATAATTTCTACTCGTTTGAAGTTTTAATGTTGTTCCTTACTTTCATTTGAAAAAACTTTTCTTTTTTCCATGATTTAATTCATGGAAGGAGTCATAAATTGAAGTAAATATATTGAACGACCGCAAAATAGTATTATAATTTATTATTTAAATGAAATTTTTACCCCCCTCCCCCTTAACACTAACAATAAAAAAAAAATAAATAATTTTTTTGCTTTGGGAAGGGGGGGGGGTATGCTGCATTTCACAATAAAAAAAAAATTATTCCCTCCATCAGATATGTATTTATATCTTTACAATGTAAGCCTTCTCGGTTAAATTGTGAAAGCAGAAGGATCGTCTCTATTGTTGGTAAGAAATACTTCCCTTCTCAGAATATTAAATATATGCCCTAAAAATTAAATTATTTCAAAATTTTCACACACACCCCCTCCTGGGCTCCGAAAAAGTGTTCTGAGCTGGTCAGAGCTCGTCTTAAATTTTGATGTTGCTCCTTATTTTCAGTTGAAAAACTTGTTTATTTTTTTTTTATCTAATTTCTGATCGTTTTTTTTTAAATAATGCTAGGAAATCCGGGCCTCCCTTCATAGCAATGTCCCTCCCCCTGAAAACTTCCTCCGTGGAAAGATCCTCCCACATAACACCGACCCCCCCCCAACTACCAGAAAAAAACCCTTGAAAACGTCTGTATACTTCCCAATAACCAATACTATATGTAGACATTGGGTGAAGTTCATAACTTTCAGCCCTCCCCCCACGGACTTTGGGGGTTTAAGTCATCCTAAAAGAGATATTTACTATATTTTCGACCATGCTGAACAAAATGGTTATCTCAAAATTTTGATCGGGTGACTTTGGGAAAAAATGAGCATGGGAGGGGGCCTAGTTGCCCTCCATTTTTTTGGTCACTTAAAAAGTGTACTAGAAGCTTTTAATTTCCGTTTGAATGATCCCTCCCACGATATTCTAGGACCACTGGGTCGATACGATCACCCCTGGAAAAGAAAAAAATAAAATAAACACGCATCCGTGATCTTTCTTCTGGCAAAAAATACAAAATTCCACATTTTTGCAGATAGGAGCTTGAAAACCTCTACAGTAGAGTTCTCTGATACGCTGAATCTGATGGTGTGATTTGCATTTAGGTTCTTTATCTTTTAGGGGGTCTTCCCCCCTTTTTCGAAAATCAGCCAAATTTTTTCAGGCGCATAACTTTTGATGGGTAGGACTAAACTTGAAAAAACTTATATATTTGAAATCAGTATTAAAATCTGATTCTTTTGATGTATCTATTGGTGTTAAAATCCCGTTTTTATTAGAGTTTTAGTTACTATTGAGCCAGGTCGTTCCTTACTTACAGTTTGTTACGACGAACTGTTTGATATTTGAGCAAAACATTTTATACCCAGGGCCTGAATAGATTTGATCTCATAGTTTGAAGTTCAAATTAACGAATTTTAATTAAAACATGGGAATTTTGAAAAAAGCCGGAAACACTAGTGATTCTCGTTTTTTTTTTAGAAAAAAGTGCAAACAAGGCACTGGAACATCGCAAAACGTTGTTTAAGATGTCATTTGAAAGCCACTGCTCACACTGCTTACGTGGTTTTTATAATCTCGTCATTGCTACGCCATCATAAAATGCTGGGCGGAACGTAATTATGAGGAGGCATAATTACGGAGGCAATTATGCATAATCACGGAGGCAATTATGTGGAGGCACAAACCAAATGGGATGTTCATCTTTTAGGTAGCAAATTAATTGAACCTTCGTCAAACTTACCGCCAAAATTTTTGCCACAAAATCCTTAGAAAACTGATCTTATTAAAAACTTTGTAAAATTACTAAAACGTCAGATCTTACCTTAACTTTACAGAATTGCAACATATCTTGGAAACTGCGAGCACCACGAGAAGCAAATTTTGAGCTTCTAATCAAAGCCAGTTCAAATTTATTCACAGACCAGGGGTTTAGTTGAGTCAAACAGGGGTTGGTTTAAATAGGGATAAGTTAACATAGGGTTGAGTTAAACGGGGACGAGTTAAACAGGATTGATAGATGTTGCCATCTTTTATCTTTTATATATCTTTTCCTTTAATTCTATCACGGTTTAGCATATTCTCATAATGTTCTGCCCATCTCATTCCTTTTCACTAATTGTGGCTTCGTTCTTATCTTTAAGTAGGACAAGTCCAGATTGACTATTTTCTTCTCAATTTATTAACGTGCCAGTACAATATATTACTATTATGCCGTCTGGCGGCATTTCTAGATATTCGGCGATTTTATATCCCGGCTTATTTTCATATGACCTATCTCTTAAATAAAGCTTGTACATACCCCTCCTCTTCTGGATTAAACATAAAGCATTGTCACTAATATTCCTAGCTGTATTTCTAACTTTCTTCCCTAAGACACCATCAACGATTTCACAAATTACTTTCCTAAAATTATTTCATCCATCTTCTACATTGTCAACTTTTAAACTCTCCAGTTTAGTATTCAATTTTCCCTGGAAAGTTTCTCTCAAATTCTCATTCTGGAGTCTACTAACGTCAAAAACTCCCGAAAGGTATTTACCATTCCTAAATTTCGGCTGTAAGTTAACCTTAGACACTACTAGATGGTGATCTTTACTTTTAGAATCCATAACAGCACTCCTATATACTCTAGTATCTTGTATTGATCCTGTAATATAATCAATATGGTTAGCTGTCTTACCATCATGTGAATACTATGTTAACTTATGGGTTATTTTACGACCAAATATTGTTTTGGTTATAACTAGATTTTAATGCCTACAAAATTGCAGCAATATGTAACCGTCCTAAGTGCAAAAAAAAAGAAAAAAAAATAACATTTTAAAGTAGGTTTATAGTTTAAGTCTTTAAGGTTAGGTTCGGTTGAAGTCTTTATCAAAAATCTCATTTGTCTTGTCGCTTTATTCACTGGCTGAAAGTAACCGTCGTTTGGCAAAGTCTTTTTCTTAATTGTTTTGTTCTTAGTGCGTCACTATACATGCCAATACTAAAAATGCCTTTAACTAATTTTTTGCCTTGAGAACAACGCAATTTTATCCTACCTAGGAAACGGTCACTATGTGATAACTGGACAGGAATTACTTTTCAGTCCGCTGGCAGCAAGATGCTTTGCCAGATTATTTGGAATAAAATACAGTTGCGAGTCAACGAATTGCTTACAAATTAGCAGTATGCCTTCCGTTCTATTAGGTCGTGCTCTGACCTACTGTTCGACTTGAAGCAAATGTTTGAAGAAGCTACTGAATAGTAAGTGCAGGTATTGCTTGACTTTATTGGCTTTGTGAAGGAATCCGACTCATTCCACATGAGACTGGGAGTAGTCCCATACCCTAAGATAATTCTCAGCAGAGACATTGGGAGAGGGGGGACTTGGAGTCTGTGCTTCTTGAAATTTTGTGATAATTTGACCTTTGGAAGAGGTATTTGACAAACTAGAACGTGGATGTTTTATTTTAACTGATGAAATTCATGACTAGTTTGCCTTCAATAATTGAAAAGAAACAACATTGAAAGTTTTATCCCAAGATGCGGGAGAAGACTTTAAATAAGTATGGACAGTTTCTCCCTATCCTTATCTGATTGTGGGATTTTCTCTTGCTATTTTTGAGATGAAACAATGGGCAAATGTCTTTCCTGAGAATTATCTTTGGATATCTTTGATATCTTTTTGGTATCTTGAGGATAAGTATGCGAGAAATCTGTTATTAAGCTTTATTAGCTATATTCCAGTATGCATTCCAGTATATTCTTATTATGAAAGGGTATAGGGAGGATAACTATGCGAGAAATAGTGCACAATGCAAGTGCTGCTTGACTTTTTGAAAGAATTCGACTCAGTCCACGTAGGACTATGAGAAAAATGTTACTGTGTTATGGAACTCCCTTTGAAAGTGTACTTGTGATTAAATGTCTACGAGGAACAGCTGTGGGCAGTGTAAACTGAGAACGCCTTGACTAATTGGTCTTTGTCAAAACTTTTGTATCGCGACACATTTTGCTATAATCATTGACATGGTCTTAAGAGCTTGCAACACTCATGAAGGAATCGAACTGCATCCGGAGCGGTCGCTCTTTGACAGTGATTTTAAAGAAGATGTAGCCCTTCGATCGCCCTTGCAAGAAGATATGCAGAAGAATACAGATAAGCTAGAAAAGAAGGCGATCCCCACTGGCCTGCGGATCAATGTCAGCAAAACAAGTCATGTTCAATAGTTAATACTTAGGTGGTTGGCCTTCATGTCTGGCATTTAGAAATTGAAGAATTTCGGTATCTTGACGGTGTTTTAACGCAAGATGGCAATTATGACACGGAGATAATTGTGTGGATTGCTAGCGTAACAGCAGCGTTTCTCTGCTCCTAGTCACTCAAACGAGAGAGGAGAGGAGAGGAGAGGAGAGGAGAGGAGAGGAGAGGAGAGGAGAGGAGAGGAGAGGAGAAAATCCATATCAAGCGGTAGAGGCCTAAAGCAAACAAAAACCTACCAATAATAAAGTGGGTTTCAAAAGCAGAAGTATGGGGTTCCCTACCGCCAACATATGTGCCATAATAACATATCTTAGAAACTTTGTCTGAAAAAGGACCCCAGATAAGAACTTTCATCCAGGCCTCCTAATTTCTTGAATTAGATTTTATGAGACAGGTCACCCCGTCTATATTTCAGTGTGTGCGGGTCCGTATCCACGCGGTTTACTCGGTTTGAACCCTCCCCGAAATATGCCTCTAACTCATAAATTAGCCTGAAAAATGCAGGTGGAAACTATTTCTCTTAAAAAACTGAATAGTCGCGAAGTGTAAATTTGTCTTAAGAAGACGAGTAAACAAAACCCTTATTTGAGACAGTCAAACCCCGGAGGCAAACCCCTTAGTATTCTGTCTGTTTTTCTCCTCCCCCCCCCCTAAAAAAACGGTCTGGTTGCGGCTTTGTATTTATGGTAAACTAGTTTATGGAAAGAAATTTTTTAACAAGATTATTTCAGACTCATAAAAATTCTCATATGTGGGTAGTACTAGTATATAATGAAAAGAGTTTCCTTTCTTGATCTAAGCTACCGGCTAAATTGGTTACACATGAAACACAACTTGAACATAAGACCAATTTTATTCATGTATTCATTTATAAAAAAAAATGTTTTGACAAACATACAAAGCTTTTGACTGCACTTCCAGCAGAAATAACAACTATTAATACTTGTCGAATAATGTAAGTAAAATTGTAAACCAAGAAACGAAGAAGTGGGAAGTAAAAAAAAAAAAATGAAAACCTCAATTTTATAATCGAGTTTATGCGAAATGATAATTTTCGTAAGGATTCATAAGGCAGGTGCACCTCTTCAAACAGTTTCTACACTCAAACCCCCACTAATCAAACTTAAAGTAACATGAACATCAGAATAAAAAATATTTTTAGCACCTTGGACCTAGTTAAAGTCTATTCCTACCAAAACCGTGATTTTCTAAGATTTTTCTTTGAGTTGTTTTCAAAATTAAGAAGTTTGCAAGGCTTCGGTTGCAACTTGGGACTGGTAAAATAAACAAGAAAAAGTAATTAATTATATCTGACAATCCTTTTCGTTCCGAAAATTTAGAACATCAGGACAACTACATTTTCAAAGAAAAACTAACACACTCTTAAGCTGTTTGGTGCTTCCATCTGTTTTTAGATAACTTTTTTTCTGATTTTCCACCCACATTTGTTTTTTTTTTTTTAATTTGGCGCTCGTTAATACTAATAACTGCATATGAATGCCTTTTTTCATTAAAAAACGTATTTTCAATTTTTCCTAACTTTTAAAGATATATATAGTGATTTAAGTTTGTAATTAACTAATTCAAACTATCAAATTTATTTTTATGGTCTTTGGTACTTCAATAAGTTAAATACAATTTTACTCTTACTGCTGTTAAGCCCACAAAAGTCTTAAATTAAAAAGTTTACTGAGTAGAAATTTCTCTAATGAAACTGAAAAAGATGTTCTACAGATGAACCAGCTAACAGGAAGAAGAACTATTCTGTTGTAAATTTCTCCCATGGTCTGGTTAAAGACATTTAAGGGAATAAAATCTAAAGGGATATAATAAATCTATTGTAAGGGAAAAAATATTAAAAACAGAATCTATCAGGATAAACTAAATTTAAAGGGACCCGCCAATTAAATCAATTCCTACGAAACATCTATTGTTGCCTTATATGCCAAAAATGTCACAGGAAGACCTCTTTATACAGGGTAGGTCAAACGTCAAACGTAAATAGTTTTAAGTATATAAAGTTTACAAACAAATTTAAATAAAAAGAAATTTAGATAAAAATACAAGTGTATATGTACAAATTTATTTATATAAGCATAAATAAATGTTTACAATAAAAAAATTAATATGGATATATAAAACAGTTTAAAAGATACAATTAATAAACAACTTTAACCCCATTATCAACCCTATTTAACCTCATTATTGGCCATCAAAAAATGAGACAATATTCAAGATTTAAGTATTTAATTATTTATATTGCAGTTGAATAAAAGTTGTATAACATATAAATATATAAAAGTTGTTTAATATAAAATTTGAATTATTAGTTACTATTTGAAAAACTCTTTAAAAAGACTTTGCAAACTGAATTTGAACGACTATAGGCGTGTTATCCTTCTTCTTAATATTTATATAATTATCTCTTCTAATTATCCAGATTATAAGGTTTAGATGATTTAATCCAGGCTTCTCATTTACAGAATAAATAAGACGACAAATCTGTGGATATTAAAATCATTTTTTTTTCTTTTTTTGGATAGCTAAGGATTATTTTTGCAAAAAAAAAAAGAGAAAAAAAAAAAAAAAAAGTGCAGTCAAAAGCTTTGTATGCTTGTCAAAAAAGTTCCTTGTTAACAAATTAATTTTAAGGAAAGTTAAGGTTGTTTTAAAATAATATACGTGAAATACAGTAGCATGAAGTTTTCTAAAAACACAGTTCTCTGTAATGTTATTCTTTTTCCATTGACCAATTTTACATTAGATTACTAAAATACTCCAGAAAAAAAATACGATTCTTCTTTTGCTGGTAGCGAAATCACAGATGGCACCTAACCTGGCATTTGTCAATGGTCCTCACTCCTCTTCTTTCTTTCCTCTGCAGAATATTTACATAAGGGACGGGGTCTTGGTCGAACAGTATCTTGCTCAGGTTCATCATCAAAATAAGAGACATTCTGAAAGAATATATTATTATAAGCTAACGATAAATAAATAAACAAAGGAACTTACTAGCCCTTTGTTACTGTATTTGAAAAAAATCCTCCCCTTCCCTCAATTTATTTTCTGACTCGTAAAGACGTAAAAAACTGAAAATACACACATGTGTGATGTATTACTTATTTGTTCACTCCCCCCCCCCGAAAAAAATTCCTGGATACGACCTGTTACTGTATATGACAAAATATTACGTTTACGCTCTTTATTTTGTTTACTTTTTTGGGAGAAGAGTAATGGGATAGAAGTTTAAAGTATTGCAGCACAGTTGTGGCAATAATGTTATTCTTGGATTTTAAAAATATTTCTGTTAAAACCATAACTGCCATAATAAAAACAAAATTCAAAAAATGAAGATCGAGAATGGGCTTTTTTGGCTCGCTCTTGGAATTAAGCTCTTTTTTGCTTTTCAGTTCTGCTAATTTTGGATTTTTTTTATTTTATATTTCGGTTCCATGGGTGTCCTTTAGACTAATCTCACGGACAGAGGGAGGAATGACTTAACCCTATCCTTTTTTAGTTATTCGTATATTAAGTAGACTCATCGAGTTCGGCTCTCTCCTGGCTCTCTAACCTATCAAATGCGCAACCCTGCTGCCTAGTGTTGTAATTTTGCTGTATTAAGAAAGACTTACCTTTCCTTTACCCTCTCCAATTAATTTTTTTAAATCTTTTCTCATGACCCCTTCCCATCGTATTTGAGGACTTTCTACTTTTCGTTGGCTCCACCCGGATGGCTGGTTTTAAAAGCTGATCATCTTTAATCCGAAACGCATAATCTGGCCATCTTAACTTTTCTTCCTTTATAGCCCTAGGAGCTTTATTACATTACAACCCCCGATGTCCCAACTTTCTTGTTTGAAAAAAGGCCCACTTGAAACTTCAAGCTCACGGTCGATTTATTTCCATAAAATAGAAATAACAAAACAATATCCCAAAGGGCTTAATAGCCCGTTATTTGGGAAACGACTTACAATAGATAAATAATGTTAAAACTGGGCATATCCATACGAAAAAACGCCTAAACGTAAATCTATAAGGAAAAAAAATCAACTCACCGACACCGACAGACCCCAAGAAACTGCCATCCTCCTATTACCCGACAATCAAAAACAGATTAAAAATTTTCTATGTCATCGAGGATCCAACGCTTACAAAACAAGACCCCAAAAATATAAAATCCTAAAATAACTAAAATTTATTTAATATTTACCCTTAATAAAAAAAAAACTGTCCATCTGTCTATTAAAGGAACCATGTGTTCATGACTGTCGGATCTCAGCAGGAAAAAAGTTCACAGCACGCCCCACAGTCACGGACAAACAGAAGTCTGAATAAACCGAGGAAGTAACCGGAATCATCATATACCCCTAGTAACGAACTGTGTATAAATTTAAATTTGTACACAGTTGTACAAATACTTTCTCTAAATTTCTAATTTTTGTTTAAGGAACTATGAGATAGACCCAGTGTATTTTTCAATATCCAGGGGGAGGGAGCAAAAATACCCCCGAAAAGGTGTTTTTCAAAATCTAGGGGGAGGGCAAAAAATTTTGGGATAGTACTCCAGTTCCCACCCAATTTACGCCACTGGTTACGCCCTTTGGTTTTAGTTACTTAGGCCTCCCCATCCAATAATTACAAGTTAAACAGATCAGAATAAAGAGTTCACAGCAAAACATCTAGTAGGCTCTGTGCGTATGACTCGAGATTTGATGAAAAAAAAACTATCAGCTGCATTTTTATTGATAATACTTGCTGCTATTTTTTGGAAGCCTTTGGCTACCAATTTTTCAAGAGGACGGACCCCCCCCCCCCAAAATGTTAGAACAATAGAAATTTGCAAAGACATACAAACTTAAAACAAAATTAATAAACGGAGATTTCCACTGTTTCTTGTAGATGATATCAGAGTTCAGCACGTTACGACTGCTTTTCTTAATGGCAATTACCAACACACCTTTACTTTAAAACGAAAGCAGCAGATTTGTGTTCAATGCAGTCTTATATAAAATACAATATTATATTTGTTATTAGTCCAGAAGAGGACACTAACTCTGCTGTTACCCTAATCAGTTCTTAGACCAAACTGGCTAGATCACACAAAAAAAACAACATAAATCCATAAAGGAAGAAATAGTTTTAGCCAGTTATCAAATATGGCTCCCGAGGGTCTTTTAGGGAGGCTTTCAAAATAGAAAAAAGTGTATTCCTGGGGGATTTCACTTAATGGGGATAAAAAGGAAATTTCCTTAGGTCAAATTTACAATAGCTTTCATTAAATCTGAATTATTTTAATATTATGTTGTACTTAGTTGAATCTGAGTCCCTGCCCACTTCCTCTTCGACAAATGAAATTATTTCGGGAATTCCTGATAAAAAACAGCCTTCCTAACATGTTTTTTCTTTAAAGAAGGTAGAAGAACAAGTTGAATGAAACTCAGGAAACAACTCGAACATAAAATCCTTAAAAACCCTGACAGAGGTTCCTCTTAGATCTTAGAGATTCATTAGAACTTCTTGGGAGGATGTAAAGAGGGAGGGTGTGGCTAGATTAGGATGGAGGAAGAACGTGAGTAGCTGTGTTGACCTCAGGCGGCTTGATACGAAATTGAGTACTACGAAAAGGGGATTTAACAGATGATTAAGTGGCTTTTATAAAAAATTTAAGAAAGGGAAGGAGTCAATGTATCAATTCTAGCACGTTCATTGTGATGTGAAAAAAAACAAAAGTATGTCTTCGTTAAGGAATTTGTGTATTAAGTTAGAACTTCCAGCGAGGGCTTAAAAGGGAACGTTGAGTGGCAAGGGGGTCCAGAAAAAGGGGGTATAGGGACATGGGGGTCAAGGGCAATTTTTCTGTAAAAGAGAGCTTATTACTGAATTTTTTTCTTCTTTTTAAGGATGCTGAGATGGATTCTTGCCTTCCCTCCGAAAAGAGACCAAGATGGGATGATATCACATCAATGCAAACTGCAAGTTCTCTGGACCAACCAGGGCCCTCTCATGACAGTGTCAACTCTGCACAGAATTCGATGAGAGAAAGCTTTATTCGCTATGCACCACGGTCACTTTGTAACGAGCTAACTGCAACTTCTATGGTAAGCGCCATTTATCAGATAGCTTTCAACTTTATAGCGCACTCACAATTTCGTTTTACAACTTCCATTTTTAAACAAGTTGCTGATAATTTAAATTTTACATTCGACTAAGAGATGACGTTCATGTACTAAAGTTAAGAAAAAAAACCGGGTCAACACGTATCTCTTAGCCTAATCAAATGTAGATTCCTTAAAAGTGTAATAAAACTTAGCATATGAAAAAACCTGCCTTTGCTCCGTGTATTCTTCAATGAAATAAGGAACTTCTCGTGAAATTTTTTTGTCCATATTTCATTTGAAGTCTTAATTTAAGCAAAATTAAAAGATCATCGTTTGTTCGGCTAACAATTTATAATCAGCTACTTGTCTGCGCGTGTGTGTTTTTACTAAAGAGGGTAATTATTGAAGAAAAAAAAGGGTGTGTAGGGGTGGGGTAAAAAAAGGGGGGGGGGTAGATTTGTAGGAAAAGGAATCTGCTTCTAGTCTGATCGCTATTTCTTACGGATGGCGAGATTTGTTGGAAAAACAATCAAGTTAGTTTTTTTAATGGGGGAATAAGACAAATATTCGATTGACTTTTTTTTATTTTATTTTATTGCTATTAGTTAAACGTTGCGATGTTTTTGTGTGTACGTGTGCGTGTTTGTGTGTGCTTGTGAGTGATCTTTTGTTTGTTTTTGCGGGGTCGTTTGTTGGGGTGTGTTTTTTTTTTTTTTTTTGTGTTTTTGTTTGTGTTTTGGGGTGTGTGTGTGTGTGCTTGGGTGTGCGTGTGGGTGTGTGAGTGTGAGTGTATGTGCGTGTGGATAGGCATATGGATGTGTGTGCGGATATGTATATGTGTGTGTGTGTGTGTGTGTGTGTGTGTGTGTGTGTGTGTGTGTGTGTGTGTGTGTGTGTGTGTGTGTGTGTGTGTGTGTGTGTGTGTGTGTGTGTGTGTGTGTGTGTGTGTGTGTGTGTGTGTGTGTGTGTGTGTGTGTGTGTGTGTGTGTGTGTGTGTGTGTGTGTGTGTGTGTGTGTGTGTGTGTGTGTGTGTGTGTGTGTGTGTGTGTGTGTGTGTGTGTGTGTGTGTGTGTGTGTGTGTGTGTGTGTGTGTGTGTGTGTGTGTGTGTGTGTGTGTGTGTGTGTGTGTGTGTGTGTGTGTGTGTGTGTGTGTGTGTGTGTGTGTGTGTGTGTGTGTGTGTGTGTGTGTGTGTGTGTGTGTGTGTGTGTGTGTGTGTGTGTGTGTGTGTGTGTGTGTGTGTGTGTGTGTGTGTGTGTGTGTGTGTGTGTGTGTGTGTGTGTGTGTGTGTGTGTGTGTGTGTGTGTGTGTGTGTGTGTGTGTGTGTGTGTGTGTGTGTGTGTGTGTGTGTGTGTGTGTGTGTGTGTGTGTGTGTGTGTGTGTGTGTGTGTGTGTGTGTGTGTGTGTGTGTGTGTGTGTGTGTGTGTGTGTGTGTGTGTGTGTGTGTGTGTGTGTGTGTGTGTGTGTGTGTGTGTGTGTGTGTGTGTGTGTGTGTGTGTGTGTGTGTGTGTGTGTGTGTGTGTGTGTGTGTGTGTGTGTGTGTGTGTGTGTGTGTGTGTGTGTGTGTGTGTGTGTGTGTGTGTGTGTGTGTGTGTGTGTGTGTGTGTGTGTGTGTGTGTGTGTGTGTGTGTGTGTGTGTGTGTGTGTGTGTGTGTGTGTGTGTGTGTGTGTGTGTGTGTGTGTGTGTGTGTGTGTGTGTGTGTGTGTGTGTGTGTGTGTGTGTGTGTGTGTGTGTGTGTGTGTGTGTGTGTGTGTGTGTGTGTGTGTGTGTGTGTGTGTGTGTGTGTGTGTGTGTGTGTGTGTGTGTGTGTGTGTGTGTGTGTGTGTGTGTGTGTGTGTGTGTGTGTGTGTGTGTGTGTGTGTGTGTGTGTGTGTGTGTGTGTGTGTGTGTGTGTGTGTGTGTGTGTGTGTGTGTGTGTGTGTGTGTGTGTGTGTGTGTGTGTGTGTGTGTGTGTGTGTGTGTGTGTGTGTGTGTGTGTGTGTGTGTGTGTGTGTGTGTGTGTGTGTGTGTGTGTGTGTGTGTGTGTGTGTGTGTGTGTGTGTGTGTGTGTGTGTGTGTGTGTGTGTGTGTGTGTGTGTGTGTGTGTGCGTGTGTGTGTGTGTATGCACGTGCGCATGTGTATGTGTGTTATTAACAAAATTTGCCCAAAAAAAAGGATCATTCAAACATTTTATTCGCGCTTTAATTATTGATATGGAAGGGGAAAAAAGTTCTTTGCTTACAAGAATTTATTTAGTCCAGGTTAACTACATCCGACACTTCAATCAAAACCGTTGCTAAACGACATAGGAAAATTCGGATTATCGAGAAAGTTACACCAACAGCAGCAGCAACCAATGTATGGGATTCATGGCCATTAACCGAAGCTGAAGAACAATGCTTCATAGAACATACTGCATCGGTTGAACGATGGTCGAATTGTTTTGAGAATTCTAATCAAGAGGGACAAGCACTAGAGCTGGATCCCTATGTTGCATTTTTATTCTGAAAAATATTTTTTTGAATAAAACCACTAGTTTTATATATCATTCTCTTGTTCTAACTTATCCTCTAAGAATAAGACTTCATTTTCCTGACTAAAACGATATATTTTTTTAACATGTTCAATTGTCATTATGAAAGACATAGACCACTGTAACTTTTTTTCTTCTTTTAATTGTTCAGATGGTGGGACAACGACTATGAAAAAATTCAAAGAGTTTATTAACTTTATAAAAAAATAATGGTTATTTCACATGGAAAATAAAATCTTTTTTCTACAGATTAATGAAATAGAACTGCCGTTGGATAATGAAACATCGGAATTTACAGGGCCAATTCTGTCACCTCCAATGGAGTTCAGAGACGAACCTACATTAGTTGTAGATAATATGGAATGGCAAGGTAGTTTTCTTAACGATTTTTTTGGGGACATAGCTAGCCTAGACGACTTGAATTGTGATACTGATATGATAGAGGATCCGGACTGGGTAGATGGATTTATGCATGAACATTTAGGTGATGTTACTAGTGTAACTGAACCGGGTCCTCGTAAAGAAATTACGTCGCAGGAAAATATTCATATTCATATAAACCACATTCCGTCGTTGAAAAGGCCGTTTTATAGACGTCATCGTCTGCTATCTAAACCTGATGATAACCTTATGTGAGGTCGAGCGATGAAAAAATTTTATTTTTGGTTGAGATGGAGTCTAGGATTTCATCAATTTGGGGCAGGGGAAATTTGTCGCTAACTACCTGCTTATTTAAGCCTCTATAGTCTACTACCAGCCTAAGGTCCTTGTTCTTTTTTGGCACTAGTATAACAGGGGCTGAATACGGGCTTATACTCGGCCGTAATAATATTGTTTCTTTCTAATTCGCGGATTCTATTTTTTAACCAATCTTTGTAGCGATGAGGGATGCAATAGGGCTGTTTAGCAACGGGCAACCCTGTAGTTTGGATAGAATGTTCATAGAACGGTATCAATCCAATATCTTCTTCGCATGTGGAAAATATATCTCTAAAATTCCAGAGTAATTCACATAATTTTTCTTTTAATTGCGTATCTTGGATATGATCTAATTTAAACTTTTCCAAAAATTGGGATCTTGTTAGTGGGTACCAATTCTTTGGATTACTAACACCAATACCATTAACTAATGTTTTCTTGGAGTTTTTCTATTCATTTAGTCCACGCTCAGAAATCACTTGTATTTCAACAAGGCACGTTCCCTTTTTTAATGTAATTATATCATTTTCGTGTGTATTGGTCAACCAAATAAAACCTACTCCTTTCTCGTACATGATGATCTGTTCTTCACAAAACAGATTTTCGGGGATTTCCTTGCACGGGGATGCAAACAAAATTTCGGAATGGTCATTTACGGGGGTGACCATATGAGAGATTTGAACTCTTTGCATTGTTTTTGGGGTGATTTTTGTTTTACGCACCGTGAATCCATAATGTTTTTCTTCCGAGTCATTTTCTATTAAGTTAAGATTGGCGCTTGGTTGCGTCAAATCTTCCGTTGGTGGGGTTGGCTGTAAGGGGACGGTACTTGGATTTATTATTTCGTTCCATAATTTTACTATTTTCTTTATTTCTGTTTGTCTATACTCCTTTATTTTCCCTATTTTTGTTTTTATTGACTCGATCCATTTGCTGCTTGATTTTCTCCCACAAGACGAGAGATGGCGTACAAAAGATTTTATTCTATTCACTGTTGCTTCCCCTTTCTCCACGCGTTGGAGAATAGACGCATCTAGACGTATGGAGCCTAATGCTTCCAGTCTATGTCCAGTAAAACTAGTCAAACTAGGAATATTGAAATTTTTCCGTCGCTTAATATATGCTGGTAGTCAATTAAATACATTTGAATTTATTACTTAAACCGATGTGCCTGAATCTACTAACGCTTTGAAATTATCACTTGCAACACCAAAATCATTTAGTATAGGTGATGTGTCATTATTATCACTTAAAGAAGGTAAAACGACTGGAAGGAACCTATAAAAAATACTGGACTCCAGGGTCCCGGTTAATTTTCTTGGGGGCCCGATTCGTTTCCCTGTGCACTTATTTGATAGGTTGGGGTTTGACATTGGGTTTCGGTGGGAAGTGAATTGGGTTCACTATCAAGTGAAGTTCTGAGTTGATTGACATTTGATTGTCTTGGTTGCCACGTATTATTGCGTGGGTTAAAATTTCTTGTGCCGACGGCTTGAGCCATTTGATCGTTTTGTATTGACGAAAAATTTCTTTCGTTTCCCGAAAAATTTCTTTCGTTTCCCGTCGGGAAAAAATATCTTCTGTCATCGCTCATATTCTGGATCAATCTAGTTGGATACACTGTCCGTGAATTGAATTGGTACATGTTTTGTCGCGTATTTGGGTTGGGGAACCGATAATTATTTTGTCGGTTTGGGGAAGGATTTGAATAGGATTGGGGAGGCGTATATTGGGAAGAATTTGAATGCGCAAATCCTTGTTGCAATGGGTTGCGGAACGATGGGAGACGTGGGGGGTTATTTTTATAGCTTCCTGACCCATTGGCATTTAAGTTTGTTCTCCCGAGCAAACGGTTATTAAAACTAGGGGTTCCTGGTATATAGTTGTTTCTCGTACGGCATTCCCTAGCGATATGTCCTTGTTTATTGCATGCATAGCATATAATTGGGGGTTTATTTGTGTAGTTTGTCGTGTTCGTGGGTACAAAACGCACTATTCTTTGTCTGGTAGGGGTTGGAGATCTATTTTGGTTCGGTTTGGGTGAATAATTTCTCGGAAAAAGTCCTGTGGAAATTTCTCGTGATCGTCCCTGAGTTGAATATCCTACATTATTTGTTCTTGACTTATTGTGGTTTACCACAATTGAGTCAATTTTAATCATCCTCTATACTTCCTGAACTGCTAGCTCTAATGTTTGAATATTTTTTATATCAACATTCTGTACAATTTTGGGCTCAATCCTTGCGTTAAAGTGTTTAGTACAATTTTGTCGTATAAAGGACCAGATTCTTTTTCGTATTTAGCCTCAATGGATACCATTACCTTTTGTAGGTATTCCCTAATATTTTGTTTTTCATCGAAACATACGGTTACGTGCTTTAATTTGTGCGTTGTACTGGTTTCAACAAAACTTTCTCGGAACGCTTTTAGCAATTTTTCTATTGAGTTTAATGGAAGGTTGTTATCTTCCCCTATTATATTTTATTTTTGTTTTAGGAATGTTAATGCTTGCCCCTTAAGTCTCATTAATAACATGCCTACTAATGATTTTAAGTCCGTTTGAGTTACTTCTACGAATTGATTTAATTGGATATTAAATTCATCTACATCTGAATCTCCGTTATATGAGGGGAGGGATTTTGAAATTTCCACTGTTTTGGCAATAATTTTTTGCTTTAAAAATTGTTCATTTGGGTCTAACGACATATTGATTCGTTTTTTTTTTCAAAATAAATTAAAATTCGGCACTGTTTTTTTTTATATTATTCAAATTTGACACTTCCAAATTATATATATATTTTTTTTGTTATTATTTTAAGGTATCAGGTCTAAATCCCCTTAACAAAATATTCTATTCAAGCCATGCACAAAATATTGCACTTTCCTTATGCGTAATATTTCTCAATAATCTTTTTTTGTAGAAAAGTTTGTCCTTGTGTTTTGCTCCTTTAAACAGGCCGCGCCAATTTTAATGGGGGGGGGTTCTTTTAATAGAAGGGGAGTTCTTATTCTTATACCTTAAGTTATTTCTTTGTATGTGAATTTCTCTGAAAAAGAGGAATTATAAAGAGTATTGAAATACAATGGGTAATTTTCAGTTAAACTCTTAGTTGACGGTTCACGAATAGCATGCCTGAGTGGAGGCGGAACTTCAAGTGTGGGGAGCTTAAATTAGCAGTTCAAATGGGGAGCTTACATTAATTGCCAAACTGAGTCGAAATCAGATTGAAGGGCTTCAGGTTCCCTTGAGAGCGAGTGGAGCCACAAGGACTAACTATCTTGAGAAATATTAACATAAAGAGAATAAAATAAGAAAGTAATGTATTTATTTTTACTCACATATCGGAACAGAGCTTCAGGTATATCAAGACACTTGCAGTAAATGACACTAGGTTAAAACTGTTCACTGGCAATAAAAGTAACGTTCAGTAATGCTGTCTTTTAATTTCACATAAAATAATAGATTGAAAATGAGTCTGCAATAAAACTGGCACGAGTCTCAAGTAAGACTTCCATAAAACTAAAACAAGACTGACTCAAAATTGCTAAGTCCTACGAACTATACCCTCCAATTTCACCTCAGGTTACATTCAGGCGTTGCTATACTAAAAAGTATATTTTACAGATTCTATTGGTTCCAAAAATATGTCCTATAGTACTATTGGAGAGGCATGTACCAATCAGCTAGTCGATTTTAACTAACTTTGATACGATTTATGACTTTTTAAAAATTCACTTTGGAATTCTTCTTAGCGTAATAAAATTTTTACCTTATAATTAGAGCGAACTACACAGTTCTACATTGTATCTCAAGAAACTATTTTTTAAAGCTTTACCTTGTAATTACAGCGGAATATTTAGTTCTACTTTTGTATCTCGAGAAACTATTTTTTAAAGTTTTTACCTTGTAATTATAGCGGAATACATAGTTTTATTTCCTATCTCAAGTGACCGTTTTTTTGTATAATAATTCCTACCACCTGTTGATCGTTTGGAAATTCAAACTCAAGATTTAGATTACATGGTTGATTGCATGTCATGTAAAATTGGTCATGCTGAATATTTATTGCTGTTACTTTTTTTGTGGGAAAGATTTTTTCATAGAGTTACAATTTTAATACAATGTTTCGCTCCTTTTTAAGTTTGATAATTAAGTATTACTTGAATTCTTTGGGTTTATATTCTGGACGATTTTATTTTACTTGGAAAGTTTCGGGGTCTTGAAAATTGATTCCATCACATAAGTGTATTTTAAAGCCAAATATACGGCCAAGAAAACAGTAAAATAACACAAATGAGTATAATGAATGGAGGGGGGGGTGTTTAACCCCACGTATAATTCCCTCCCCCACGGAAAATAAACCCCGTGAAAAATACCCCCTCCTTGGAAAATACCCTCGTGGAAAATACACTCCCTCGATTTGGAAAGTAAGGTTTCTAAATTTGAAACTTTTATTTAGTTTTTTCTTTGTTTCGTTGAAAAGTGCTAAGGAACGGGAAAAAGAGGAATTTACACGCCAGAAGTGTCTTAAAAACTTAGAAAAAAATCACAAATCCATTTCTGTTGAAAAGGCTTCCATATGATTTCTGCAATTTTCGGCAGTACCGGGTGCCAAATAAAAAAAATTGAAGAAGAAAAATAATTTAGGCAAACAATCATCAAAATTAAGCTAAAACATATGGCACCAAAAAGTTTAAGAAGGTTTTCCTATCCTTTGAAAAGATAGTTAGCTTTGGGAACCAACACATTCTAAATTGCTTAAGTTTTTACGGACAAAAGCGTTGTCAAATTCTATGAGTTTGTTTTTCTTATCTTCCAAGTGTAAACCCACCACAAATTACAACGAAGAAACCAGTTTTGTTCTTGAGTTTTATACAGCGTAAACTTGAGTGAGTTGGCCCCAACACACAAGTACCGAAACTCTTTCCCCCTACGGAAAAAAACTCAAATAAAATTCTCAAATTTGGAAAGCCTTCTCTTCCACGGAGGGGGGAAGATTTTCCCCGGGCCGAATCGTTGTGTCAAGCATGTGGACCCAACAAAAGGATATTTACATCTGTTAGGAAGCGACCATTACAAATGCACGATAATGTAGGTCACTAGTCTTGCTGCAATCACGATGTAATACACTCACTGGGATATTTCATAGCTCCATCGGGAATCCCCTCCTCCGACCCCCCCCCACCAGAAAACATTCCTCCTGAAAACGTATGTATACTTCCCAATAATCAATACTATATGTAAACAAAGGGCAAAGCTCATAACTTGCAGCCCTTCCCCTGTTTTTTCAGCTTAGCACGACACAAGACAAAGAAAAGTGATAGAATTTATGGGAAATATATAATTTGGGCTATATATTTGCACATAAGGGAGGGGGAGGTAAAGTATTTGGATACTAATTTACCCGGGGAGGGGTCTGAGGAGGGAGTTATGTGGGAGGATCTTTCCATCGGAAATACAGCCAACAACAATGTGTTCTGTCTGTCAGGAAGGCCATGACCCAGTCGATAGCTACTTTATTAATTACTATAATTCTAGCTCAAGCTTCAGTCAACGATGAGGGTCCTTATAAAATGCCTTATCATGGTCAAATAATTCACTATCAAATGCGATTCTCTGATCTATGAGCTGAATATTGTCATTATAGGCGTCTAGCAGTTTTGTGTTTATCAGCCTGCCATTCCTAAGACCATGTTCGGCTTATAGTCAAACAAAGTTACGAAATCCCAGATGGTGATGATTACTATCCTTTTCGACACTAGAGACAGTTTCTCATACTTTTACCTTTGGTTCCTATTGATGCGATTTTTTTACGCAAAACGGCTCGCGGATAGCGGATGTCAGAAAATTGCAAAAATGCTCATACAGCAACGATTTACTGCAGTCGTTGAATCGCAAAAATATTACTAAATATTTAAAACGTAAATGGACAGAAATAGGCTAGGCCTAAATCAAGTTCTAGAAGCCAAGGAAAATATTCAAAGGGCTAATCTGTGTTTTGCAGCAGAAAAACGGAACGAATTTGACGGATCATGCAAAAACGGCCGTTTTGCGTGAAATCACATCAGTGGGAACCCAGGGATAAAAGTCCAGAAAAAACAGAAGAAGTTTGACTTGTTTTTGTGTGAAATAATAAAACGTGGTCAATATGGTTTACAGAGGACTATCCATGAAATATACACAGGTAGTCTATGCATTTAGCATGCTATCTAAGTGACACCATCAAGATAGTTGCAGTTTGACCTAATCCGATCCATCCTAGTGGCTAGGCTGCTGCAAACAACTTATTGCAGCACCAAGCTGCCTGAGACACTGGTAGCTCTGAGCTTCCTCCACCCACACTTGCTCTAAGCATGACTCCCTCCAATGAAATTCTCCTTTCAATTTCAAACCTTTCTTTTTACGGTAAAATTCTACTTTAGTTACTTTTACCTATCTTGGAAAGGGGTGAGGTTAGGAAAATGAAACTTTCTTGGATAGGTCTACAGGCTAAAATATGTCCTGGGAAGGTATTTTGAAGTAATTATCTCCTCTCCTTCTCCCTCTAGAGGATCCTGAAATTTGCCTACATGACAGGTCTCTACCTAGGCTATTGAAATTTTGACAAAACAACATTTTACCTTAATTTTCAGTTATAAGATTCTTTTTCTCTGGCTTTAGTTCTGAAAATGCAATTTCTGTTATTTGAGTAGTATTTTAAGCCATATAAATGTTCATTTTCAAAAATTAGGAAATGTATTTGCATATCTTTAAAACTCTGTAAATCAGGATTGAGTGAAGTTGTGAGGCTGAAAACAATTTTGTTGGACTGCATTTTAAGCAGAGGATCTCTTTTACAAGGTTTTAATTTTATAGCACACATATTTTTACAGGTCATCAAAGGTAAGCATCCTCTAGAGAGAGAAGGAGTGGTGGTAGGTACTTTAAAATATCTTCCCGGGACATACTTTAGCCTGTAGATCTATCCCTGAAAGTTTCATTTTCCTAACTAAACTCCTTTCCAAGATAGCCAAAAGTAGCTAAAGCAGAAATTTACCCTTGATGCAAAAATTCTACTTTAGTTACTTTTGGCTATCTTGGAAAGGGGTTGGGGTCAATATATACAAAATCATATTATTGAGTTAGGACTAAAGTGAATGCACCATTTGATGCCTTTTTTTATGCTGATTACGAATATAATAAGCAGTTCTATTGGAAATGAATTTCAGCCCCCCCCCCTATTTAGGTCAATTCCGGGTTAGGTTTGGTATAGCCTTTATAGGGGGGGGGGCTGAAATTCATTTCCAATAGAAATGCTTATTATATTCGTAATCAGCATAAAAAAAGGCATTGAATGGTGAATTCACTTTAATCCTAACTCAATAATATGATTTCATATAAATTGACCAGGGTTGGGTTAGGAAAATGAAACTTTCAAGGATGGATCTACATGCTAAGGTATGTCCCGGGAAGGTACTTTGAAGTAACTACCTCCACTCCTCCCCCACTCTATATAATGGTAAATTACTGCACATTACTAGTTGTTTTAGCTCATATTTCATCCTATATTACTATCATAATTATAAATCACTGCTTACCTTACACAACTTCAGCTTTTAACCTTGTTCATTAAAATATATTCCAAAATCCTATTTTCATTGTAAGCCATTTAATTTCCTACCCATGCTGACTTTGGTCATGGTATAATGAAACTGGGTTTGTTGTGATGTCACAACTTTACTTATCATAACCCCTTACCCTTAAGGGTAGCATCCAGGTGCCAAACAACTCTTGTGTTGATAGACATTTAAACTTTATTAATTAGGGAAAGAATTTGACAAGAGATAGACAAGTAAAAATAACCAAATTGTTTTTAAAGGAAAAATTATGTCATGGGAAGATGTTTTTGAAATTCAAAATTTTCCAAAATTCTGCTTTAGAAGCTTCTTAAATATTTCTAAAGTACTAATAGATAGAGTGCTAAAAACATCAGAATCAACTTCAGAGGACACCCTTCTCCCCAAACTCAAAAAATTTCCAAAATTTTACTTTAGAAGCTTTTTTAAATATTTCTAAAGCACTAATAGATAGAGTGCTACAAATATCAGAATCAACTTCAGAGGACACGTTATATCACGGGAAGAGGTTTTTAAAATCCCCCTTCCCCCTAACTCAAAATTTTCCAAAATTCTACTTTAGAAGCTTTTCAAATATTTCTAAAACATAATTTGTCCTCTGAAGTTAATTCTGATATTTGTAGTGTTCTATCTATTAGTGCTTTAGAAATATTTAAAAAGCTTCTAAAGTAGAATTTTGGAAAATTTTGAGTTTGGGGGGAAGGGGGATTTTAAAAACCTCTTCCCATGATATAACGTGTCCTCTGAAGTTGATTCTGAAATTTGTAGCGCTCTATCTATTGGTGCTTTAGAAATATTTAAAAAAGCTTCTAAAGTAAAATTTTGGAAATTTTGAGTTTGGGGGGAAGGGGGATTTAAAAAACCTCTTCCCATGATATAATTTGTCCTCTGAAGTTGATTCTGATGTTTTTAGCACTCTATCTATTAGTGCTTTAGAAATATTTAAAAAGATTCTAAATTAGAATTTTTGAAAATTTTGAGTTTGGGGGGAAGGGGGATTTCAAAAACATCGTCACGTAAAATAATTTGTCCTCGGAAGTAAAGTCTGATTTTTTTAGCTCTCTATCTATTAGTGCTTTAGAAATATTTAAAAAGCTTCTAAAGTAGAATTTTGAAAAATTTTGAGTTTGGGGGGAAGGGGGATTTCAAAAACATCTTCTCATAACATAATTTGTCCTCTGAAGTCAATTCTGATGTTTGTAGCACTCTATCTATTAGTGCTTTAGAAATATTTAAAAAGCTTCTAAAGTAGAAATTTGAAAAATTTTGAGTTTAGGGGGAAGGGGGATTTCAAAAACATCTTCCTGTGACATAATTTGTCCTCTGAAGTCGATTGTGAAACTTTTAGCATTCTATCTATTAGTGCTTTAGAAATATTTAAAAAAGCTCTAAAGTAAAATTTTGGAAATTTTTGAGTTTGGAGGGAAGGGGGATTTTAAAAACCTCTTCCCGTGATATAACGTGTCCCCTGATGTTTTTAGCACTCTATCTATTAGTACTTTAGAAATATTTAAGAAGCTTCTAAAGTAGAATTTTGGAAAATTTTGAATTTCAAAAACATCTTCCCATTGCATAATTTTTCTTTTAAAAACAATTTGGTTATTTTTACTTGTCTATCTCTTGTCAAATTCTTTCCCTAATTAATAAAGTTTAAATGTCTATCAACACAGAGTTGTTTGGTACCTGGATGCCCATATTAGCCATATGGTGGATGTCAGGATACCATCAGATGGCTCATTTGACAGTGTATATATATACAAACCTTTAAATTAGCCAACCAGTATTTTAAGCCTAGGAGTCTAGCTGGACATAAGGAAACATTAAGAAAACAATTATTACTCTATATCATGTAAAACGATCCTAATTAACATGGTCTGCAGGGGAAGAGCCTTTGACTTTTATTCTTTGCTTGTGTTACTAGTTTTCTAAGAAATTTATGAATTTCTTAGGGTCTATATATTCACATAATATATACCCCAACCCCCTACAGTACACATATATAAATAAAATTGCATAATCAATCTAAATATAACGTCAAATTGCATCACATTATAAAGTTCACAAATGAACTTTACTCCCACATTAGCCATGTGGTGGATGTCCCTTGGATGAGCAATGTTTGTCTATTAAAGTCATTGGTTCTTTATACTCCAAGCAACAAATATTGTCATTTACTCTTATATAGAAAGCACTATAAAGTGGACATCCACGACATGGCTAAAATGGGAGTAAAGTTAATCTTTTATGCAAATGGATGTTCTATTTGGAATAAGGATGCAATTCTAGGTATATATTTACACATTAGGGGGTTGGGGGTATATATTCTGTGAATATATAGGCTCTAAGAAATTCATGAATTTCTTAGAAAAACTGAAAAAACAAGCAAAGAAGTGAAAATAAAGACTCACCCCCTGCTAAATGTGTTAACTAGAATTATTCTACATATTATGGAGTAAGAATTGTTTTCTTAATGTTTCTTTTTGTCCAGCTGGACTCCTAGGCTTAAAATACTAGATGGCCAGTTGGCTAATTTAAAAATTTGTATGTATATACACTGTCAAATTAGCCATCTGGTGGCAGGCCCTATCCCCTATAAAGTCAAACAAAAGACAATGTTGTGTTTCCTTTAAACCTGGAGAATGATATAAAGTCTTCTGTATGACTTTTTAAACATCAAACTATTATAGAGAAGTGTAAATCAATTCATACAGAAGACTTTTTGGTTTTCTTATTTAATATATGATCCACTAAAGTTCATACATAAGAAATTATATTACACCACCAATACATAGAGAAAACAAAAAGTCATACAGATGGCTTTTTATAGCCTAGGGCTACACAATTTTATGTATAAAGCTGCCTAAATAAAGTCATACAGATGACTTTAATATATGATTCTACTACAAATATAATTTCTTCTGTATGACATTTTAGTGGATCATATATTAAATAAGAAAACTAAAAAGTCTTCTGTATAACTTGATGTTTACAAAGTCATACAGAAGACTATATCATTCTCCATCTTTTCTCTAGATATAGAAATATATAATTACAAACATACAAGGTATAAAAAGTCATTTGTATGACTTTATTCATGTTTGCTTCATAAAAGTATGAAGTTTAAAAAGTTATCTGTAGGACTTTGTTCATGTTTGCTATATAATAGTACAAGGTATAAAATGTAATCTGCATTACTCTATTCATGTTTTCTCTATAATAGTGTAAGGTATAAAAAGTCATCTGTATGACTTTATTCATGTTTTCTCTATAATAGTGAGATATATAAAAAGTCATCTATATAGATTTATTTTTGCTTGCTCTATAATAGCATGAGGTATAAAAAGTCATCTGTATGCCCTTATTTGTGTTTGCTCTATAAAAGAATGAGGCATAAAGTCATCTGTATGACTTTTTATCATTCTACATAATAGGAAAAAGCATGATATTGTCTTCTGTTTGACTTTATACTGCATTCTATATAAGAGTAAATGACAATATTCTACTGCTCAGATATAAAGAAAAAATTTTCTATATTGTCATATATAGGTAACCCCTACTACTTGATGCCTATTTTTATGCTCTTTACAAATATAACAATCATTTTTCTTGGAAATGAAATTTTACCCCCACCCATATATATTCCAATTTAGGGTATATATTTAAACATTAGGGGAGTAGGGGTAAAGTTTATTTCTGATGCAAATGAGAGGTAAGTTTAAACTCTACCCCCCCCCCTAATGTGCAAATATATGCCCTGAATTGGTATATATAGAAGCAGGGATGAAATTCATTTCTGACAAAAGTTATTGTTATATTTGTAAAGAGCATAAAAAAAGGCATCAAGTAGCATGTTCACTTTATTTGTAAGTCAATATGATGAGCTGCCAAAAATTTACCTTTTGAAGTACCTACCTCCACTTTGTCTCCCTCTGGAGGGTCCTGACCTTTGATGACCATTAACAATCTGTGTGTTATAAAAGTGAAACCTTGCAAAATAGATCTTCTGCTTAAATGAAGTACAACAAAATTGTTTTCAGCTTCACATCTTTGCTCAATCCCAATATATAATGTTTTAAAGATATGCAAATACATTTCCTAAATTTTGAATAAAACATTGATATGGCTTAAAATTCTACTCAAATAACAGGAATTGCATTTTCAGAACTAAATCCAGAGAAAAAGAAACTGATAACTGAAAATTAAGGTAAAATGTTGTTTTGTCAAAATTTCAATAGGTATAAAATAAACCTGTCATTTAGGCATATTTCAGGACCCTCTTGAGGGAGAAGAAGTGGAGGTAGGTACTTGAAAATACCTTCCCAGGACATGCTTTAGCCTGTAGACCTATCCCTGAAAGTTTGATTTTCCTAACCTAACCCTTTTCCAAGATAGCAAAAAGTAGCTAAAGTAGAATTTTACCAAGCTGTTCACCCCGTCACTTCAACAGTGGATTGGTGCTTGAATAGAAAATCTGATGTTGAATTGCTAAATCAGTTGGATGTCTCAGCAGAAATATTTACTTTTCTTTCATTTTTTTACTGGCTGTGATTATATCTTGTATCCTTAGGATTTCTTATATTGTCATACTTATCAAGTATATTCTTATAAATTAATTAGCCTACAGTTGGTTACACATTTAAAATCTTTGGTGTGATTGAAAATGTATTGAACAAGACAGAAGGTTATCCATTCGGGTACAAGTTTAACATCTTTTCCTATTCAGCCATAATATATTGTACTTTGTTTAGTCTTAAATCAGATACTAGACCTATTAAGGATGTTTTTCTGTGTCCCTAGTGTTCTGACAAAACAGATGCATTCAATTTTAACCACTTTTGGAATTAGCTCTATTGTATAGAGACTATAGATTGAATACTGAAGCCATATCTCCTAAGTATGTTTGCTCTTGGGCATCTGCTTGCTGAACTTGTTGAACTCTGTTAGTGTCAATCTTGTTAAAACTAGTTTACCTGTAATTGAATTGACAGTGAACAAAATCAAGAATCAATAAATGCATAGGGTATGATAGGCTATGAGCTATATATGTGAATAGGCTATGAGCTATATATTTGGGTAAGGTTAGAAAGGTGGTAAATTTGTAGTTGGCTATATAGTTTAGCTAGGATGAAAGTGAAAACTTCATTTGATGCATTTTTTTTTTGCTCTTTCATAATTTAATAATTGCTTCTGGGGCAAATTGCATTTTGAACCCTTGCAAAGGTCCCGAAGGTATTTTGTATAAAGAATAAAAAAACATAAAAAAGCATCAAATGATATTTTCCCTTTTTTCTTAGCTAAATTATATGGCCTACTTTAAATTTACCATGATGTCCCTAGTCTACTGACAAAACAGATGTATTCAATTTTAACTGCTTTTGGAACTGGTTCTATTTTGCAGATACTATAGGTTGAACACTGAAGCCATATCTCCTAAGTATGCTCTTGGACAATAAAGTCCGCTTGCTGAACTTTAAAATTAATCCTTAGGGACTGGACCTCTTTTGTCATGAAAAAAAAATGGATTTGAATGAAAAAACACTCAAATATAGATAAGGGAGCCTAAGTCATGTATGAATTGCTCATTGCCAACAATGAACTGTTGATCCAGATTGCTTGAATTTTAAGTTTTGCAAAGGTTTATTTGCAAAAAAATGAATAGTTCTTCTTTGTTTTAACACTGAAAGCCTTCAGGAGCCGTGATAGGGCTCTAAGACCTGTGTAGCGTTGTATAAAATTTTGTTGCTAATTAGCTACTGTGTAGTGGTTATTTAACACATTTTTTAATTCTTCCTTTTATAAGTCATCTGGCTAAGTTCACTCCAAATATTTCAAGTTTTTTTTAGTTAAAGTATGAGCTGACTATTGATTTGTGTGCCTTCTTAGTTAAAGGTCAATCCTTTAAACAAAGATTAATTCCATCCATAATATAAATACTTCAGTCATCAAATACTAAGTAATTTTCATGATGAAAATTTGACACAGACTATAATATGATGAATTTAAAAACATTTCCTATCTCTAGTATTGACATTTTATGCATCAGATATTTGATACATTAAAATCTTGAATTCTCTTTTGGATTTTCCTCACTATTTAATTGACAAATATGGTCTCTTAGGGGTTTAATCACTTTAAGTTGTGAATCTAGTATTTTTGTAATATTTGTCAATTCTAGATATTTGTAAACAACAGATTTGTCAATTCAGTTAGTGGTAAGGTTTTCTCAGTAGTTAATCCAAGCACTGGAAGACAAATTTGTGATGTCCAAGAAGGTGATGTCCATGACATTGATGTTGCTGTTAAGGCAGCAAAAAATGCTTTCAAATTTGGGTCACCATGGAGAACCATGGATGCATCCAGTAGAGGAAAACTTATGCATAAGGTAACAAATCAGAATTTATTTTTACTTTACATCATTTGACACTGATTATGAAAAAAAGAGGGTTTAAAGTCTCTTAAGAAAAGAAGCCTACTTTGGTATAATTTGATTTCTAAGATGTACTTATTGCTTGTAAAATTTTGCTCTGGGAACACTATAGAATATGCTTAAACAGTCAACAAAGTTAAGTAACTTAAGTTGTACATAAATCCAACTCCTAGGGGTATTGGCGCAGGGGGCGCATAATTTTCCTGTTTAATTCTGAGGCTAACATTTCAACCTATTTGTCTTGTTTTTAAACTTTATTATGTTGTATATTTTATCCAACTTGAAGATCTAAGTAATGGACTAGGCATTGCCTACAGGGAACTCCTTGGTAAGGTTAAACCAAAAGGTCTTTCAAAAGAATGTAAGATATTTTTTTTGGTGGGGGAGTTTGAGTCTCACCCCCTATTTTCTTTTACACCCTTGTGACACCCTGCTTAAGTACAACTGCAAGCACTAACTCTGCAAAATATGAGGGGGTATCCAAAAGTAAACAAACTATTTTTTTTTTTTTTCTTTGACAACTTCTGCAAAACGCTTTCCTTGCATGTCTCTTTTTATTTTGGGAAATAAAAAGAAGTTGCATGGGGTAAAATTTGGTGATTGGGGTGGGTGGGAGGTAATGGTGAGAACATATTTGGTTAAATACCAGCAAACAGAAAGGGCTGTATGAGTGGGATCATTGTCATGATGCCAAACCAGTCCGGCAACTGCTACACACCTGGCCTTTTTTGTAACAAACTGATGTGTTATCTTCCCAAAACTTCCAGATAAAATGCCTGGTTAACTGTCTGACCCAGTGGAACTAATTCTGAATGAACAGCTGCTCTTGCATCAAAAAACAAATGTTAATTGTATTCACTTGGTGAGCTTTCTTAGGACAAGGCAATTTTGAGTCTTCTGTTGACTTGATTGTTGCTTAGTTTCAGGAACATATCCCTAGCAACATGATTCAACACCTATGACAGCATTGGAAAAAAAATTGAGCCATTTTGGAACTCTGCCTTCAGAGCAGCTCATGATTGAATACTGGGCTGTGTTTTTGCTGTGCAGTTCAAGGAATAAAGCAGAAATACCACTCAAACACTATGACATTTCAAGGGTTTCCATAACTGTTTTCCAAGCAGGAAAAAATCCTCAAGCAGGAAAAAACACAAAATAACAATCACATTGATTTTGACACAAACAGAACACAGCCCTCTACAATGGTAGTAGTTGGCACACTGACAAATAAAAATTAGTCTACATGCTGCTACTTGCAATAACTTAGTGCTACAGAGATTCCACACTCCACAACATCAGTTTGATATCTTTTGGATACCCCTCTGTATACCCTACTAATCTTCAAGATGTTGCCCAAACAGAATTTATAAGTCTCATTGAATTTTTTTATGTGTTCTATGTAATCTAAACTTCAATGTAATTTTACTTAAGCTTTGTCCCTTTGTGGCTCTTGCTTACAAAGTTAGCTGTTTAGTGCTTGATTGATAGTACAAAAAATACAGATTTTTTAAGGCTCAAATTAAAAGTTTTTGCAAAGTTCTCCACACTAAATTTCTTGTACAAAAGATATGGGTAAAATGTGAGAAGAACTGCATTTGATAATTTATTATAATCTTCTGCTTGGTGAATGGAACTTTTATGAATGAATGCACAACCCTAATTAGGATAGGATAATTGTTTTAAGGTTTCTGTCTCAACCCTTCTCTATTTTTAAGGCTGGAAAGACTCATCGAAGACAGATCTATGTAGGTTTGGTAAATGTTAACTTCTTCTTTTTTTTAGTTAAGCTTAAATAGCGTCTCTTCGTCTCTAAGCTTTGGTAAGGCAGTTTCCAGGTTTTGAGCTGCATTTTGAGGCATGTTTGAATTTACTTTCAAAGTTAGAACCTATTTTTAATTAATCTTTCAAGCCATACATGTCCTAAACAAATGTCCTGATATTGCCTATAATAAAGAGCTATGTGCCTGGAATGTATTATTATTATTATTTCCTAGGCTGTTTATTGTGGCTTGTAGAACCTTTGTCAGGGATGGGAGGCTTATTTTGATTGGAAACTGAAAGTTTTAGTTCATCTTTTAAGAGTTTAAAGTCATTTGAGGGCAACTATTTTCAAAATTTCGTTTATTTCCAATAGATGTAACTTACAGGACATATAGACAGGCCTGGTGAACCTGAATGAAAACAAAAATATTTTGAAAATTGTTGGTAGCTATGTATGATACCTGAAAGTGCCAATACTATTTTTTCAGATCAGCAAAGACTTACAGGGCATGTAGATAAAGACAAGAGAACCTCAAAGACAATAAAAACATTCACGAATGAAGACTTTGAGTTTAGTTTTTCTCTGTTTGAAAAAAAAACAACTATTCTTTCAATTTGTGATGCATAAAGTAGGCTCGAGTTTGTTTTATCTAATCGGCTTGGAACTTACTAAGGGGGTATACTGGGTCATACCAACCTATGATGAAAAAAACAATATTTTGAAAAAATTGGTTGTATTGATTTGTGAACCATTAGAATGGATCAAACATTGTTCTTTTTTTCAATTCGTTGGAAAGTTTCATTATAAGTAGTCTGGACTAAAACGACCTTTACGAGAATAATACATTTTGGAAGGAAAATGTGATTTTATCAATTCTTGGCATGAAAATTTCGACTTTTTTTTCAGGCTATGCAGACAGTTCCATTAAAATTTGACAATCAAGGGAACCTCAATTAAGACAAAAAAAAGTTGGAAACAATTCCAGTTGTGTTAATTCGTCATATCCATGTTTTAAGACAACGAAGCAGTTCTTTATTAAATAACCTGGACATGCATTGATTTAAACAAAAAACAATTACACCAACATAATAATGTAGATATTCTTCTAACAAAATGTTGAATTAAGATATATGCGCATTGAAGGGTGTCTTTAGGATGGGGGTCAGGATTGCTTCAGCCCTGTAGAAGACCAAAAATTACCGATATTTTCAATTCATTTTTCAATAAATTTCAAATCAGGCACAAAACGCCAAGAAATTGAAATAAATAATAACTTCAAATATAAAGATAACAGATACTGCTACAGATGAATAAATAAAGCCTAAGACGAATAGAAATCAAAATGAATAACCGAGTTTACCTTAAAATGAACTAAAGTTACCACAAATGGTTCTAGGCGTTTACCCCCCCCCCAGAAAATACCTCCCTGGAACCCCCCCCCCCCCCCGCGTAAAATAACCCCCGTGGAAATTAAGGCTTTCCAAATTTTAGAATTTTATTTGAGTTTTATTTTATTTTTTTTCGTAGGGGGAAGGAATTTTGGTACTTGTGTATTTTGCGCCACTCACTCAAGTTTACGCTGTGTAAAATTCGAGAATACACCAGTTTTTTGTTACTTTACAAATAAATTTGGGCTATAGATATGCATATTAGGGGGGGGGGGATAAAGTATAGCGGGTCTGCATGCAAAATGTGTTTGGTACAATTACTCTGCATATTAGATAGATGGATAGAGAAGTGTATTATAAAGCCAAATATACCGCCATGAACATAGTAAAATAACATAAATGAAAGGCCCAAATAACATAAACTTTGATCAGTGATCATCATAAAACAGTTTAATGAAACGCTACATTAACCTCATAATAGTACTTCATACTTGGAAAATTGGTCATTGAAAAAAAAACACTTAGCACTTGGAAAAAACACTTAAATGAAACATTAACTTTACTTTATACTGGGATTTTTTTTTCTGTTTTTTTTCTAATTTTTTTAGTGGCCATACCTAGAAGGAATTATTTTTTGACTTCATACTGGCCAAATACCTTACCCCCCCTCTTATATGCAAATATATAGCCCAAATTACATATATCCCATCTATTCTGTCACTGGTCTTTGTCTTGTTTCATGCTAAGATGAAAGAAATTAACGAAGAAACCGGTGTTCTCGAGTTTTACACAGCGTGAACTTGAGTGAGTGGCGCATAATACACAAGTACCAAACTTCCTTCCCCCTACGGAAAAAAACTCAAATAAATTTTTAAAATTTGGAAAACCTTATTTTCCACGGGGGGGGGGGTATTTTCCGTGGGGGAGGGCGGGGGTATTTTCCGCGGGGAAGGGGGGGGTAAACGCTGGCCACCACCACAAACAGGAGTAGAGCTACTACCCTCTAAACCTTCTAAAGGCTATCGTGTCATTTGTGGCTTACTCAGTATGGTTTTTGTATTTTGAGCAGCGTGTTGTTTTTTTAACGTCACCGCTAACACAACAACGAAATAATGTCACAAGGCTAATCAATGTTTAAAAATACGAGTGATGTCCCCTTTCCCTTAACTTTCTATATGACTGAAGTATCATTTGTGTTTTATTTGTCAAAGCATAGACAAAATAAATAAATAAAATCAGCAAAATAATGTAGATGGCTGGAAAGAACTATTGAAAATAAACTAATTGTTTACTATATAATGGTTGTAATTCCTCAGAAATTATAGGGATTTTTGATTTTTAAATTTATATTTCTATAAGAGAAAATATTAAAAATGTATTTTGATTTCAGTAAAGTGCAAATATAGCCTTCAGAAGGCTTAGGGGGCAGTAGCCCTGATCCTGTTTGTTTTGACTTGGTTATTCATTTTAATTTCTTTTCGTTCCAGGAATCATCTATTACCAATTGTCTTAGATCATAAATGGAATGGTCCAATGATCATATCGAACCAATGGTCCTAGAAGATCGGGAAAGGGCTCATTCAAATAGAAATCAAAAGTTCAAGTGGTGATAAAGATTGGAGGGCAACTAGCCCCCTTCCCACCACTTTTTTTTCCAAAAAAACATGCGATCAAAATTTTGAGATTGCCATGTGATTCAGGATAGTTCAAAGATTCAATAACTATACTTTTGAAGATAAAGTGACCTCTAATAGTCCCTGGGGAAAGGCCTGTAAGCTACGAAATTTGTCTATTGCTTATATATAGTATTTGATGTTGGGAATTGTATTTTTTTCCTTTTTATTGGGGGGGGGGGCGGTGTTGCGTGTATGGAAGTTTTTGTTGGGCATTTTACACTGGTGGAGGGGGAAGAAGATTCCCTGGCATGATTTGGAAACTGGTCGGAAACCGTATAAAAACAAGGTTTTTAAGTAAAAGTAAGGAGCAACATTAGAGCTTAAAACAAACAGAAAATATTCCATATATCAGGGGGGCTGTCCCTTCCTCAGCCTTCGCTCTTTACACTGAAGTCTTAGAGTTCTTTGAAAATACTTCTGATTCAAATTTAACGGCCCTAGTGTTTGAACAGTCTTTCTTAAAGATTTTTGACAAAAAGTCGAGCTTTAGCTTAAAGAGCAAGGATTAATAAAGGAAAAGCCCCCCCCCCCCATATAATTTTTCATATGCTGTATTATTTCTGTTCATTTTAAGTTTCAATGTTGCTCTTTCCTTTCAGTTGAAAAAATTTATTTCTGTTCATTTTATGTTTCAATGTTGCTCTTTCCTTTCTGTTGAAAAAACTTGTTTTTTTATTATTTAATAATACTTAAGCTACACATATAAAGTTAATATTAGTTACAGCAGTACAGCGGAAGCGAGACTCTCCTTTGGAATTTAAGGATCGAAGTCAAGTATGCTCTGTGGTAACGCTGTAGTAGATCTGAAGTCTTGCAGTCTACTGCTCTTTTTAAGCATCAAAAAAACAAACAAAAAACTGTAGTAGTATTGATTTACATAACCGAAAACAATGAGATGCCAGTTGGTTTTATTTTTTGAAGAACCTTACAAAAATCTACCAGTTTTCAATTGCTTTATTGAGCAAAACAGCTCTTGCTGTTTATCTTCTCCATATATCATATAGCACTAATTTTTATTATTCCTGGCATGATTTGGAAACTGGTCGGAAACCGTATAAAAACAAGGTTTTTAAGTGAAAGTAAGGAGCAACATTAAAACTTAAAACAAACAGAAATTAGTCTATATCTAAGGGTGGCTGCCCCTTCCTCAACCCTTGCTCTTTACTCTAAAGTCTTAAAGTGCTTTAAAATAATCCTCATTCAAATTCAACAGCCCTCGTGTTTGAACAGTCTTTCTTAAATAATTGTGACAAAAAGTCATATTTAACATAAAGAGCAAGGGTTAAGAAAGGAAAAGCCCCCCCCCCCCATATAATTTTTCATATGCTGTATTATTTCTGTTCATTTTAAGTTTCAATGTTGCTCTTTCCTTTCAGTTGAAAAAATTTATTTCTGTTCATTTTATGTTTCAATGTTGCTCTTTCCTTTCTGTTGAAAAAACTTGTTTTTTTATTATTTAATAATACTTAAGCTACACATATAAAGTTAATAGTAGTTACAGCAGTACAGCGGAAGTGAGACTCTCCTTTGGAATTTAAGGATCGAAGTCAAGTATGCTCTGTGGTAACGCTGTAGTAGATCTGAAGTCTTGCAGTCTACTGCTCTTTTTAAGCATCAAAAAAACAAACAAAAAACTGTAGTAGTATTGATTTACATAACCGAAAACAATGAGATGCCAGTTGGTTTTATTTTTTGAAGAACCTTACAAAAATCTACCAGTTTTCAATTGCTTTATTGAGCAAAACAGCTCTTGCTGTTTATCTTCTCCATATATCATATAGCACTAATTTTTATTATTCCTGGCATGATTTGGAAACTGGTCGGAAACCGTATAAAAACAAGGTTTTTAAGTAAAAGTAAGGAGCAACATTAGAGCTTAAAACAAACAGAAAATATTCCATATATGAGGGTGGCTGCCCCTTCCTCAACCATCGTTCTTTACACTGAAGTCTTATAGTTCTTTGAAAATATTTCTCATTCAAATTTAACAGCCCTAGTGTTTGAACATTCTTTCTTAAAGAATTGTGACAAAAAGTCATCTTTAACATAAAGAGCAAGGGTTAAGAAAGGAAAAGCCCCCCCCCCATATAATTTTTCATATGCTGTATTATTTCTGTTCATTTTAAGTTTCAATGTTGCTCTTTCCTTTCAGTTGAAAAAATTTATTTCTGTTCATTTTATGTTTCAATGTTGCTCTTTCCTTTCTGTTGAAAAAACTTGTTTTTTTATTATTTAATAATACTTAAGCTACACATATAAAGTTAATAGTAGTTACAGCAGTACAGCGGAAGTGAGACTCTCCTTTGGAATTTAAGGATCGAAGTCAAGTATGCTCTGTGGTAACGCTGTAGTAGATCTGAAGTCTTGCAGTCTACTGCTCTTTTTAAGCATCAAAAAAACAAACAAAAAACTGTAGTAGTATTGATTTACATAACCGAAAACAATGAGATGCCAGTTGGTTTTATTTTTGAAGAACCTTACAAAAATCTACCAGTTTTCAATTGCTGTATTGAGCAAAACAGCTCTTGCTGTTTATATTCTCCATATATCATATAGCACTAATTTTTATATACATATATATATATATATATATATATATATATATATATATATATATATATATATATATATATATATATATATATATATATATATATATATATATATATATATATATATATATATATATATATATATATATATATATATATAGATTACGAAAAGACATAGCCCTTTTTTTCAAAATAGAACCTGGTCAAGAGCAAACTATGACCACCAATTCAGGTTGCCGTGCTAACTCGACGAATAGTCAGAAATGAGGGTAATTAGTCTGAAAATATTCTCTAAAAATAATTTTTGCTTTAAGTGATTTTGTAGAAACACAGTTTATCACTTGATAATTTGTCTGTAAATAAATTTTCCAGTTTCTGTAGTTTATCCCTGTTTTGGGATAGTGTCTAGTTTTAGGAATAGTGTCAGAATTAGCCCTACTGTGGTATAATCCCTTTCTTTAAACCATTTTCGCCACTTTCCATTATATTATTAGCTAATTCATGATAATGTCTCCTGTAGAGCTTGTCTAAATCCTCTAAGACCGTAACAATTGTACCGCCTTTGCTAATATGGGATTTTCTTCTGTTTTCAATATGGATATTTGTAAACCTCCATTTACGAGACCATTGATCATAGAAAATTGATTGGCTCTCTCACAGTTTGTATGCTTTTGCTTTTTCATCTTTTCTAGGCCAAAATTGATTTTCCGCATTACAAAATGTCCGACAATAGCGCTTTGCTATAGTTTGATCTATTTTGTTACCTAAACAGGTGTTTAGGTACTTAATTTCTGTTTAAATGAACCCTTTCCTGACGTTGCAAAACAACTGGCTTGATACAATCATCTTGGGGGGAATAAAAGGAGACACGGCAGTACTACTCATGCAAAAATATAATAATTATTGTTGTTCAAAGTTGGGGACTGTTAACCTTCTGTTAATCCTGTTCAACAGCGACTATTTTAACTGTACGTTTTATCTCCATTGGAATTTTCTTCTGAATGGTTTTAGGGTCTTTTTTGAAATTTTATAATATTTGTTACTTATTGATATTCAGTTGTATCTGTATGAAAGGTAGTATTTTCAAAATAGTGTTACATGGGAAGTATTTGTCACTAGATTGTTTCTTTATAACATTTTTTTTTTTTTTTTGGTTACTATGGACCATAGTTTGTTCTTTGCTGCCGCTACTGCTGTAACCGTGGTTGTCATGGTCTTCTTTATCTATTTTGTTTTGCTTTTAGCTAGCAGATTTAATCGTCCGAGACAAAGACTATATGGCTCAATTAGAAACGCTGAATAATGGAAAACCACTCTCAGAGTCATATGGGGATATAGACGCATCAGTTGATTGCTTACGATATTTTGCAGGATGGACTGACAAAATTCATGGATCGGTCATTCCAATTGGTAATGCTCTAAATTTGTAAAAATGCTGCCGTTAACTTCCAGACTTCAATTCCTTCTAGCTTTGTGATATGGTTTCTTCTCTTTTATTTTTTTGTGGGAAAATCTATGCTAATCTAATGTTCGTTTTATCGATTATGTTAAAAATTTAAATAAAAAAAAAAAATAATAATGTTAAAATTTTTGGCTTAAAATCATGAAATAGAATACCGGAGCAAAAGACTCTTCAAAGCATATCTAATTATAGGCTGAAAAACTTAAAAATTTAGTACATACACAAGAATTAGGAGAGAATCAGTATGTAGGAAGCGAAAAAATTAATGAAAACTTACGGAAAAAAGCCTCCCTGGAAATGACTTTCAGATCTGTATCAATATTAAGGGGCGGAATAGAAAAGTTCCCGGCTATCTCTTCCATGTTAAATATTTTTAGCTTGTCTGGCGACACCAGACGCATAAAGGCATCAATTTTGGTTTCTATCTGTTCCCCTGATCTAGCAACATAATCTGAGTTGGATTTTTTTTTTTTTTTTCTGGGCTTTCTAAATTAGGCTTTTTCGTGCAAATCCTATTTCAACTTGTCTATAAGAACGGCAAATACAAGTATAACAAAATTAACATGGACTTGTAGAAGATTTTGAAAGGAACAACTTGACTTTTAGTGTTTTTTTCCTATTTAATTCAAAAAAGGCATTTCCATAAGTTTATTTGTTTCTACTGAAGTTGTTACCATCAGTTTTATATTAGAAACTCCTGAACTGTTGCATATTTAGTTTTAATAGGCGGGCATAAATACCAGTCTTCAGGTGATAAACAGTCAGGGTGTCAACTTGTATTAGCTGACATGATAAGTGAATATGTCTACATATTATGCAAATGGAAATGCTCCGTCAAATTAGGTTGCTGTCAAAGATTCTGAAAGAAGAGAAAGGCAATTAAAGAAGAACCTAGTTAGTTCACAAAGGTTCTGTGTTAAATACAAGAGCGCCGGCAGAAAATTTTCGGGGGGGGGGGGGGGTAAACGCCGAAATATCATTGGTGGCTGGGTGACATGGAAAATATTTCAGGAATTTTTTTTTGGTAGGAAAAAGCTTATTTTTAAATACTTTTAGAAAAGAACTCTCAAATAAAAAGAGCAACTAAATTGCCTGCAAAATGAAACAAAATACAACTAAATTGCCTGCAAAATGAAACAAAATACAGTGAATTTTAAACCGCAAAGATTCCTGGCAAAAGGATTAATTTGTTTAATCAATAATATATTCAATTATTATGTAATTAATTTTAAAAGAAAATCAAACTCAAACCAAAACTACAGAAAGATTGCTTTCGTAGATTGTAACAGTTGTAGACTTGCCTTTATACAATTTCCTACGCCTTAGAATACTTTACACAAGGAGTAGAGATGCTCAAAAATAATCCTGCCTGCACAGATACCACTTTCTGATTTTATAACAGCCTTCTAAAATATACCTCTTTCATAACAGAACAATTCTTTCCCTCGAACTTAAATCCGTTATGCATTCATACATTAAGAAAAAGAAAATAGAATATAGAAAGAAAAACAAAATTTAAACTTAATATTCAGCTGTCAAATTGACACTCTTTCTTTTTATTATCCTTTTCAACTAAAAAAAAAATGAACAAGTTCAAAAAAACATTTCGTCATAAGAGAATCTTATCAAAAAGTTTTGTGAAAACAAAACTGGATGTAAAGAGTGACTTGGACCAATATTCACCAAAACTAGAAATTTAATTCTTGTGACAATTGCTACACTAGCAGTATTGGCTTTTTATGAAAATTAAAAATATTTATATTCCTTCATTATATTATAACACACCCAAAGCCAAAAATCTTAGGACATTAGCATTATTTTTGAACAAAGGAACCCCCCCCCCCAAAAAAAAACAAGCGATCTTATTGAAAAGCTCTTTATTAGATACAGCATATCAAAGAACCCTACCGTAGAGGTTTCAAGCTCCAATCTTCAAAATGTGGAATTTCGCATATTTTTTTTCCAAAAGAAACATCGTCGCTGTATATTTATTTGTTTGTTTTTTTTTTCCAGGGGAGATTGTATCAAACCAAAGGTCCAAAATAATTGGGAGGGAGCTTTTTCAAGCGTAAATTTAAAGCTCCTTTTAAAATAACCTTACAGATTGGACCAGGGGAAACTTTTGTTTTCTTGCTGTTTTAGGGCACAAAACTACAACTTTACCCCAAAGAGGATGCATTTGCAATCAATTTAAAATTCTGAGAAGCTAATTGATTTAATAGTATGAATAACTATGTTTTAGGCTTTCCAGTTGTAAAAGAAGCAATGCCACACGGTGGCAGTACAGGATCCAACCAAGTTGATTCACTTTATTTGTAATACAGTTTGGCTACGCATTTGGCGATCTGTAATTGCGGATCAGCTATAATGAGGGGTGTGAGTCATTGTTTAGGTGGGGGTAGGGTAGATTCCTAAAAAAGTACATTTTAATGGATAAACTGCTTACTCTTCACGAGGCTTCAGATAAATGTTGAAAGAGGTAGGAGGAGTAGGAATTAATTAAATTGTTTCTCTATACAGCAAAAATGTTATATTCCCATTTCTACCAGCACAGAGGTGGATAGCAAGGCAGTTCATCATCAGCTCCGCCAGGAAATTTCTTTGGGGTTGCAAATACTGCAAGGAACTTAGTTTTCAGCAATTTTAAATGGAGGTTTTTTTTTCTAGTTCTATGAAGTACTTGAATGTATTTAAACAAATCTAGGTAATGTATTTACCGATAGGAAAATCCTATTTTAGAGGTTGAGATGGCTTCAGTTATGTAGAAGATCAAAATTCTCAACGAATTTCCATCCACAATTTCATAATGATACTTCTATTCTTCCAACCAAAATTATTTTTTAGTAACATTAACAAGGACTTCTTACCAAAATTACTATTCATCGCCAATTTTTTAAGTAGCCTATATTCAAATTTTATCCAAAATTGAAATTAAAAATTTAAACGTAGGACGGTACTAATACACGTACAATTATGGATTTACACATTTTAAAAACAATTAACCAGGGATTTAAGGAATAGGTACCTCAAATTATATCTTGGTTAGGCCTGGGTATGATTTGGAAAACAATCAGAAGTTAAATAAGAAAAGAGCGTTTCAACTGAAAGCAAGAAACAGATTTGAAACCTATTTGAAAATATTATTATTTATATGAAGTGGGCTGTCTCCTCTTTAGCTCCTTACTCTTTACTGTGAAGTTTGGCCTTTTTTCGAATTTTTAAAGAAAATTTGCAATTGGAAAGATAAGATTTTTCAAAGCACTAAAAATTCTTTTGTTCCATAAGCAAGGTATTGAGAAGGGGGCAGTCCCGCTTATATACAAAGTATTTATATGTGCTTTAAGTTTTAAACTTGCTCCTTACTTTAGTTGAAAATCCTTTTCTATTTGTTTAATTATATTTCATGAAACTGTAAAGTTTTATGAATACAGTACTTTTGGTAACACAGAAAAAAACGATCAATAGTTCAATGATCTTTATTTGAATTTTGTGGTTGATAGAATAGTTCATGATGGTTAACCTTAACTACGGAAGGATTGGACTCAATTGTAGCCTATACTCTAAAAAACTAAATTTTGAAAACAACTGACGCATCAAAAGACTTAGTTTATCATGCTGATTCCAAATGTATACTTTTAGTAAAGTTTAGTTTGACCCATCAAAAGCTACGAGCCAGGGAAAACTTGTCTCATTTTCAAAAAAAGGTGGAAAGCCCCCTCGAAGTCATAGAATTTTAATGAAAATCACACACCATCAGATTCAGCGTATCAAAGAACCCTACTGTAGAGGTTTCAAGCTCATCTGTAAAAATGTGGAATTTCATAATTTTGCTAGAAGAAAGATCACGGATGCGTGTTTGCTTGTTTTTTTTCCATGGGTGATCGTATTGATCCAGTGGGCACAGACCGTCTTGAGGGGGTTCATTCTAATGGAAATGAAAGGTTCTAGTGCCTTTTTTAAGCGACCAAAATAATTGGAGGGCAACTAGCCCCCCTCCCACGCCACCTTTTTCCCAAAATCGTCCGATTAAAATTTTGAGATAGCTTTTTTCTTCAGCATACTTTAAGGGCCCAATAACTATGTCCTTAGAGATAAAATGATTTCCTTCACCCCCCGGGGAAAGGCTTTTAAGTTGTAAAATTTACCCATTGCTTTATTTGTTATTTGGAATATGCATACATTTTTCGAGTTGGGAGGGGAGAAATTTTCTGCTGGGAGGATTTTACACATGGAGAAATTTTCATAGAGAAGGAAGTTCCCAGGGGGGTGAACTTTTCAGAGGAAATTTTACATTTTATGAATTTGCCAGAATTCCTATACAAAATTTCTTTATATGTCTTGCTTTTTCTTTACCGATTCAAATTTAGGCGTGGCGTTGTTAAGGGTAATTGTTGGGGATAAATTTTCGCCAGGACTCAATTGCCCAGAGGATATTTTTGCGGGAAGGGGGATTTTTACGTGTAGGGGGGCCAGGTATCCTGGCACTATTAAAAAAAACAATCAGAAATTCAATTAAAAAAAAAGTTTTTTCAACTGAAAGTAAGGTGCAACATTAAAACTTTTTTTATGATAAGTTCACGGATATTTTTTAAGAATATCGACAGTTTTGAACAGTGTTATCAAACACAAAATATTTAATACCTTTAGACTCAATTGTTTATAAAAAGTAACGCACTATCAAAGTAGTTTGTTCAATGTAAAACATTAAACCTAAGATTAAGAAAATCAAATAAAATTTGTAGTGTGGAGAAGGTGGTCTCTGTACGTGCGACTGTGCGGCTGGGGTTCAGCTACTGTGCTGCTATAGGGTTTTTTACTTCTCTCCATTCACTATGATCAGTTTTTTTGTACAAGAAAAAATTATTTCATGACGATTTCATTAGCCCGCTTCAAATTTTTTGTTGAAAGGAAGATACTGTTGGCGGTTTTCAATAAAAATTCAGCTGAAAATTGAAAGTTTTAGTGCTTTTTATAAGAATCAAAGGGATTGATACCAATCCATTTCCCTCCTAAGCCCGTTTTCACTACCCTTCTTCCAAACATATTTGATCAAAATTAGCCATTTTGTTCATAATGGTCAAAACGTCATGAAGTTTCACCGTAATGTCTTCATTCTTTTTTTTGTTAACCCAGGATATAGCCCTCTCCCCCCCCCTTCTGGATCATAAATACTACATGGAAACAATCGATAAGTTGCATAATTCTTCTTCTTGCCCCAGGGTTTGTTGGGGGCGAGGCATAACTGATATATGAATTTTAGTTGTCTGGTATTTAGCCCCCTTCCCCTCAATTAATTTCCGACATCCCTTTCAAAAAGCCCAGAAAGTTTCACCTTAATACCCTTGGCTCTTCTAAGGCTATTGCTGATAGAAATTTTTAACAACACAAATGCAAATAATATGCTCTGGTGTTGATAAAAAAAAACCTTTTTAAGATTGCCTTAAAGCAGTCACAATGGGAAGTGGTCACAGTCGCAAGTAGTTGTAGTCAAATTAATGAATGGTCGCAGCCGTTGGTAAAGTATTAGCAGTAGGGGGCCTGAATGTTTTCAGTTAAAGCCCTTAGCTGTTACTAAGGTATTACATATACGCCTTTTTATAAGCCATTCTTTCATAGCGCCCTTTGATTTAGCTAATAATTATTCCTCAACATTTACTAGCGTTTTGCAATGACACTCTTAGTCTTTCGGGCCTCATGCAGTGTGAAACAGTCCCTCCTTTCTCAGTGAATCCTTTGTGTTAACAGTCAAAAAAATGCATAATTTTATAATACCAAATAATTTCCCCAAAATAAACGTATTCTTTACAGTTAATATTTTATCAGTCATCCTCACGTTTTTCTCTAAATAATGATTTTTCAAATTTTATTCCTCCTTCTATATAACCAGGATGCACACAGTGGATTTTTATTTAGTTCGAAATGCCTGTAGCATCCAATGAAGTTTCACATTTAGACCCTTACTATTTTGTGACACAACCAGGTTTGAACATTTTTCCCTTTCCCAATGACAAATCCTGTGTAAACAATCAAAAAATTGTATAATCTATAAATTGTCAAATAATTTACCCTAAATAACATGGGCGTCGGCAGGGAGGCCATGCCCCCCCCCCTGGATATTTGTTACTATAAAGTAATTATGAGGAAACCAAAGGAAAGAGCAGAATAGAGAAAAACCATGGAAAAAATGTGTGTTGCTCCATTATTGGTTGCCTGCCAATAGATTTTGACCCTTAATAAGGAAAATACAAGTTCTAATTTGTGACTGAGTGACTCTTTTCTAGTTTCCCAGAAACATTTTTGCTATATGATTTGGTTCGAGCAAAAAAAAAAAAAAAAAAAAAAAAAAAAAAAAAAAAATCAAATTCTTCATAATAATGAATGACAAGTAAATAACGATCCTTGTCAATAACGAAAGTATAAGAGCCTAACTATTGATAACATCAAATCAAAGGATCAGCTTTTTATGGTGATCCTAAATATGTATTTGTTAAATAGTAATTAGTGCAGTTGTTAGTACACAAGAAAGTTTATATGATTATAGTAAACAACTTAATAAGGGGTAATTTCGGTAAAAATATGCCGTCAACTTTTGCTTGCAACGCAAGAGCACCCTTGAGCTGATATATGAAGCCACCATAATCAGAAATTTTTCCTCTAAACGTAATGCTGGGAATTTGTTCCCCCTGAACTGATACGTTTTTTGTCTTTTCCAGGAGTGATTGTATTTACCTAGTTGCCACTTTGAACAAGATTTAATTTTCTACGGTTATGAAGTATAAAGGTGGCAAATATATTGTTTTTTGGTATTCCAAGTTAAATCGCAAATATTTGATAAACATTTTTATTTGACTTTCTTAATCTTAGTTTTAAAGTACCAAGGACACCTAAAATGAAAACTAATTCATTAAATTAGTCAAGTGTAAACTTACACAGCCATATATGTCTTAAATTAGTGTGAAAAACCAATAATTCATTTTTTAGGGAGAAAGATCGCATGTTTACATAATGTATTCCAATACAAAAGTTCGTGCCAATTTCAAAAATAAAGAATGTGTGCTGTTAAAAAAGCAGAAGAACAGCAGAAAATGACCAAAAAATAAATAAATCAGCATATAACCTTAGAAAGTGTTGTTTTCTTATATGTTCTGGTAAAAGAGAAATCGGAACCTAGTTCAGCAAAGCTCTTTTCTTTGAAAAATACTTTTAAGGAATGCTTCTTGAAAAGAGCTTGGCTAGACCAGGCCTAGTCTTGATGTTACTAGGATTGTTGGCATTCCAGGATCTTTTAACCATGAAGCAGTGTAAAGGTAAACATTAATGATTCTAAAAGAAAGTATCAATATACAGGCTACCCTATTGGTATTTTTACAGACCTAATGACTTCCACTGATAGCCTACCTTATGTAGGCTATGGTAAGACACCTAGTAGGCTGTGTGATTTGCTTGAATATTTTGATATAAATCTACCTCATAGTTACTATATAATAGTAGCATATACATTTTATGCTATTTTTTTACATTAGAAATAAAAATTACTAGGGTGAGCACTGTTTGACTAGGCCTATTAAAGTCATTGGTTCTTTATACTCTAAGCAACAAATATTGTCATTTACTCTTATATACTAAGCACTATAAAATCAAAACAATAGGCAATATTGTGTTTCCTTTAGACATGGAGAATGATATAAAGTCTTCTGTATGACTTTTTAAACATCAAATTATTATAGAGAAACATGAATAAAGTTATACAGAATACTTTTTGGTTTTCTTATTTAATATATGATCCACTAAAATGTCATACAAAAGAAATTACATTACCCCACTGATACATAGAGAAAACAACAAAGTCATACAGATGGCTTTTCATAGTTCCAATTGCAGTTCAGGCAACTTGGTGGTCACATATCAATCCTAAAACTTAGTCAACCTACCTGAGAATTTATGTGGCCAGGAAAATTAGGTTTAGGATGCTTCTTCATCAGCAAGTTCCATAGATATTGTCTGTTGTGAGTCAGCCCAAAAATCTTAGTCATCTCTATTGTAATTCAAGTAGACTTTCCAAGTAGGCCTGTCCCCCTAGAGTCTAAGGCATTTTGACCAAGTTTTAGGATTAACATGACCCCTAAGTCACCTGGACTTGCAGTCCTCAGTCAGAAAACCCAATCTATAAGCCAAGACAGTTACACTAAAACAGAATTAATTGAAAATTGGTTGACTGAAAAGTTGCCTGGCCTTGTGTGCAAACAAGTGGCATAGGGTCTATCTGCCTAAAGTCTTAGACAGGCAACCCAGTTTATAAGCTCAGACAGTTACACTAACACAAAATTCATTCAAAATTGGTTGACCCAACAAGTTGCTTGGATTTGCAGGTGAACAACTGACATAAGGTCTGCCTGCCTATAGTCTCAGGCAAGGGCAGCTGAGTTTTAGGACTAACATATGAACATCAAATTGCCTGGACTCACTGGCAAACCAGCAACAATAATAATAATCGATTGAATTTTCAGAACATATATCCAATAGGCCTTCAAAAAATTATGTGTATTTATTAGTGAAAAGGATGTCACACTGTTATACTAAAGCAATGCAGGAAAAAAAGGTAGCCTACTGTTCTAATATCTGGGGAACATGTGAGAAGTGAAGTTTGGTTAATGCTAGTGAAATAAAACAAAATAGGATAAAAATATAATAGTTTAGAAACAAATTTTGGCTGTATATTTGCACATTAGGAGGGTGGGGGTAAAGCATAGCATATAATAAATACATAACCTAAACTAACCTTGGTACCTTTTTTCCTCCTAAACCCCAAAAAAACAAAGCTTGAATATAGTTCCTGAAGTGAGAAACCCCTTGTTTATAGAGCATAAGATAGGAAATTACTTGGTAATGCTATCTGTTCTTGGCTTTTCTCAAGTTGCATTCTTGCATGTTTCCCATATATTAGAACAGTACCAAAAAAAATTTAGTGGAACAACACAGGAATTATATTAAGAACAAAATTAGAGAGTCATGGCTTCTCTGAATGACAAATGTTGATTAAATAAAGCAATACTATTAGATCATTATCTGTCATTGTTATTATGTAATATATATATTATTGTATTATGAATCATATACCAATATATTATTGTATTGTTTGTACTTGCCATTGTACACTGTTTATTCTAATTCAGCATTAGGCCACATAATTTTGGGGTGCCAATTATGTGAGGGGGGAGCAGTTGCCTCAGTTAGACTTTGAGAAATACCTTCTTATTTCTATTTTGCTGCTTTTTATTTTATCATGGCTTACTGGTTATTTTTGCCCCATTTACATTTTGAGGATTGGAATCACTGACATAATTACCAGATACAAATCATCAGCACAACTGGGTTATATTTTGTTTAGTGATGAGCCTGAATAAAAGACTCTTACTTAGTTACTTCATAATAAATAAATTATTTTGGTTATTAGACTTTGAAGTTGATACCACAAGCCTACGCTTTACGCCCCCCCCCCCCTAATATGGAAATATATAGCCTAAGTCAGCTTCAATCATTAGTCAGCTACATATGACCTATTTTTCTCCGTAGCCAGTTATTTAAAGAAGCAAATTTTTGAGCATAGGGTTACTAGGTTTCCATGGGCTGTTCTGAGCCTTCTAGCCCCGTCAGGGTTCAAAATTAATATTCCCTGTAAAGTGATTATTTAATTATGAAAGAGCATGAAAAATACTCATTATTGTGAATTGTGCTGAAATGCTAAATTTAGTTGAAAACTGCAGTCTAGGCTATGTATCAAAAATATGGTGTTGATTTATAATTTAGGGTATATTTTTCACCATTATGGAGGGAGGGGGGGGCAGTCTTGATAAATTTAGCTATATATGGATTTGCAATGGAGTTCTGACTATATGTGTGTCTTATTTTTTAGGCCAGACCATCTTAATATTAAATTAGGCTAATTAGAAAACTTTGAATATAGCTTTGAACTTAGAAGCTTAATTTTTTTATAATGCCCTTTGCCTATCACATTTAAAACAGTTGAAATGGGTGACTTTTATATTGATTGTTTTTTTTTTTGCTCTTTTGGATTCTTAAAAAGATATCTTTGTATTAAAAACAGGTACTATCAAGGTACTATCACTTAAATATAATAGCTCCCGATGCCTCCCCCCCTCTGGATACTATCTTGATAGGATACCGTCTGTGCTTTAAATAACAAAAATATTCAACTTATTGGCACCCCTTCTTTAAAAAAATCGAGGGATTATAATTTAAATATTATAGCTCACTACTCCCCCCCCCCTCTCTGGATACCACCTTGATAAAATACCGTCTCTACTTTAAATTAGAAAAAGAAAAAAAATGGGGATCCCTGCTTTCAATAAAAAAAATTCGAGATATTATCATTTAAATGTAATACTTCCCTCCCCCCCCTCTGGATACCACATTGATAGGATACAGTCTAATCTTTCATTAGAAAAATAAGTTACTTAATAATTAACTAGGTCACTATATGGTTCAAACAAACACGCAAAATAACGTTAAAAATCATAGTGTTCCTTGAAAAAAATTGAGGGTATGAGTAAGGGGGCACAAAGACAACAACAAAAATGTCGAAATTACTCAGATATACCTCAAATTATTGGAAAACTGAGTCATAGATTTGCCGTGGCATTCAATAAGATCCAAAGAATACAATTAGAAGGGAGCACACACAAAATGCAAATTAGGCCAGTAGCCTATGAGAAATCGCAAAATACCCAAGACAATGAGCAAGTCCTAATGGGGGGCCTTGGGTCTATCAAAATATTTCAATGGTTTCCTAGGGAATTTGATATCATTTTCTTCTGTGTCCATTTTAAATGAAAACAAGAATTAACCTTTAGGGATCCCCACTTTTAATAAAAAAATGAGGTACTATCATTTACAAATGATAGCCCCCTATCCCGACACCAAGAGGCAATAATTTAAAATTTATTTTTGTTTTATATTTTTGATGTAGCTTCCAGTTCAATCTTCAATTCCAAAACCTTGTACATAGCTTAGTCTATAGCTAAATTTGTCACAATAGAAGGTTTTTTTGGGATTAAACTTGAAAATAAAATTCTTGACTATAAACGATGTAAGAAATAGCGATTGGGAACCTGCATTCGAAATGATTTGAACTCATTTCATAAAGACGATCCTGTTTTTTGTATACATATGAAGAACTGTGTATATTGCAATATTTGCAATTGCATCTGTCTCTTTTTTATGCAAAGTAACAAAAGAGACGAAAATTAATGAACAAGAGAGTAGTGAAGAATTATGGTAGGCCAAGTAATATTTGGCAGGGAGTCACTGGTAATAAATTGCTAGGGGTGGCACCGTGATTGCGTGATTTTCGGGGAACAAAATTGTTTTTCGGGGTGACGCATAGGTTTTCAGAGAAATGCCCGAAAATTCGGGGATAGTACAAGCCCTGCTTTAATTCTAATCAGAAAAATCGAAATACTAAACCACACAAGAAGGAAAAGCTCCGTATTTGCGGTTGACGCAATAAAGAATTGCCGCAAAATTAATTTGAAATCGACCGAACGCCGCCGCCTCGGTCGGCGGCGGCGCGCCGGCGGCGTTACGACACTTCGGTGGCGCCAGGCCTCTCGTGGGCGGCGTTTGGTCGATCCGCCGGCACGGCGTCGGGGTCTAACTGGAACAAGTATTCTGAAATGGTATCTTGCATACCATCTGACGCTTGGTCATCATCAAAATATTTTCTGACACATCAGAATAGTCACTTTCTGAACTTGAGGTCATATTTTTTCACAAAATGTATTTTCACTAATTTATATATATAACACTCAACAGATTTTGTAAATTTAAATTTTCATAAATGAAAATCAGTGTCAGATTCATAGGAAATAGTTTTCGCTAATATTATTCAGCTCCTAAGTTTATCGTTGTTTTATTATTGACAACACTGTTTTGCGAATTTACTCAAACTAAAAATGCTAATAGCAGCTAAACAAAAACTCGTAGGAAACCCGGATTTTCAGGTATGAATAGACCTAAAATAGATTAAGAGGGCTAAATGTGTTTTCATTTTGGTGTCCTTGGTACTTTAACGTTTTACTTTGACCAAACTACTTTGATAATGCGCTACTTTTTATAAACACTGAGTAGTCTAAAGGCATTATATATTTTGTTGTTTGATAACCAAATTCAAAACTGTCGATATTGTTAAAAGGATATCCGTCCAACACTTTGACATTGCTCAACACAACAGACATCTGGGAGTTTATATCTTAGTTTTTATAAGTAGGCTATTTTTTCGTCTATTGTTTGTAATGACTTACTTTTTTTTTATTTTTATGTACTTTTACTTTAATTTGTCTCTAAGCATCATTAAATAAAAAAAACAAGATTTTTCAACTGAACATATAGAGCAACATTAAAACTTATAACGAACAGAAATTATTATGTATATGAGTGGGGTTGCCCCCTCTTCAACACCTCGATCTTCACGCTAAAGTTTTTCGGCATTTAAAAAAAAATTGTGTATTGCTGTAATTAAACGACCTTTGTCTTCCAGAAGTGGCTTTTAAAGAATTGGGACATAATTTAAAGAGTAAGATGTTGAGGAGGGAGTACATCCCCTCATATACGTTATAATTTCTCCTTACTCACCGTCAGTTATCATGAACTATATGATCAACATCAAAATCCAAACAGTGATCATTGAAATGTTGATATTTTTTCTGCGTTACCAAAAGTATTGCATTCATAATTCTTAAACGTTTAATGAAATTTATTAAGAAAAATATAAAAGAGTTTTCAACTAAAATAGGGAGTAAATTTAAAAGTGATAATAGTTTGAAGTTAATTAGTATAAAAGGTGTTCTGCCCCCTTTTCAACAACTTGAATTTTAAACGAAGTTTTTTTAATGCGCTGAAAATCTTTTTTTTTTTCAATTGCATACTTTCTTTAAAATTTTTGAAAAAATCAAAACTTCATTATAAAGAGTAAAGAGTACATTATGAGACAGACTTTTGATCTTTTAAATAGCTGAAGCCATTACAAGGTCTGCAATGGGATTTCTTATCGATAAATACATTGCATTCATTTGTTTAAATACATTGAAGTACTTCATATAAATAGAAAAAAGAAAAATATTACAATTTGAAAGTGCTGAAAACTAAGTTCCTAGCAGTATTTGTCACCTCAAAGAAATTTACTGGTGAGGCTGATAATGACCTACCTTGCTTTTCCCCCCTCTGTGCTGGTAGATATGGGAATTTAATATTTTAGCTGTATAGAGAAACATTTTAATTAGTTCCGACTCCTCTCTACCTCTTTTAACATCTATCTGAAGCCTCATGAAGAGTAAGCAATGTGTCCATTAATATCTACTTTTTCAGGAATCTACCCTATCCCCAACTAAAGAATGACCCACCCCTCTCCCCCCCTCATTGTAGCTGATACGCAATTACAGATCACCAAACGTAGCCTAATTTCAATACAAATAAAGTGAATCAACTTGGTTGAATCCAGCACAGCCACCGTTTGGCATTACTTCTTTTGCAACTGGGAAGCATAAAATATAGTTATTGGTACTTTTAAATCAATTAACTTCTCACAATTTAAAATTGATTGCAAATTTGTCCTCTTTGGGGTAAAGTGGTAGTTTGGTGCCATAAAATGGCAGAAAACTAGACTTTCCTCTGGCCCTACGTGTATAGTCATTTAAAAAAGAGCTTTCAATTTAGGGTGAACTTGGGTAAGTCCGGCCCTTTATCGTGTTTTTTTCAGCTTAATCTGGTCCCAAGATTGTTTTGGAGTTTCTGCCACAATAAAAACTATTTGATGTTGCTGTTGATCATACTAGTAATATTCCGGACAATCCAGAAAGTCCCCGAGTTTTGTTGTTTCCATGAGTTGCTACACCAAAGTAACCCATCTCAGGGAGGCCGAACTTACCCCGAGTCTGGGGGTAAATCCGGCACCTCCCAGGTAAATCTTATGTATGTAGAGATAAAAATTATTTCTCACTAGGCCATGATAGAGGCTTCTTCTATGTAAAGGAAAACTATACAAACACCACACTCTTGTGAATTATTTGTCTGTGCCAAAGCGAAACATAAGCTTTCTGAGTATTATGGGATAACTCTGACAGTGATGGTTTTATACTGAACCCAAAAGACGGCTCTGAGAAAGGTATTTTTTCAAATTGTTTATTGTAAATATGAAAAAGGTAACGACATACTTCAAATAATAGGATAAAAAAAAAGAAGCAGTTTCAATTAGTATCAGCTGGATAGTAAGTTTGAATTTAGTTTTTTCTTTCGTTGTTCTGTAAGTTTTTAAATGTCTGAATATAAAAGCGATTTAGGTTCGAGAGTGAGAATTGTCCTTTTACCAAAAGGGTACATTTTACATGACCGGTATAAAATCAAAATATGATATTTATGAAAGCGAGATATTATTTGATTATTTTTACTCTTTCTGTAAACTGTTCTCAGGAGCAGGAAATTGCACAAAGACAATTATATACCTATCATAATCTATGGAAGCAATAAATCTTTCTGTAATTTTGGTTTGAATCAGATTTTCTTTTAAGATTATATGCATAATAATTACATATATTATTGATTAAATAAAGCAATCCTTTGCAAGGAACTTTTGTTTAAAATTTACTGTATTTTGTTTGAGTTTGTATGCAATTTAATTGCTCTTTTTATTTGAGTTTTTCACTAAAAGTATTTAAAAATAAACTTATTCCTTAAAAATAAATATCCTGAAATATAGTTCCTGTCCCCCAACCACCACTTGTATCTTGGCGTGTGCCCCCTGGAATAATTTTTGCTGGTTCCCTTGCTAAATAAGCGTATTCTTTCCTGTGAACGGTTTATCAAACATCCATACGTTGTTCTTTAATTGATCCTTCTTCTTTTTTAAATTTCTAATTTTTTCTCAATTTGACTAAACTTTTTCCTTTTTTTGCGATTTTGTCTTTTAAAATCAGGTGAGAACTTGAAACCCTGCTATTCAAATTCTGCAGAGTGAAGTTAAGGACCGCCTTCTAAACCCGTTTGTATTCATCAAAAGATAACCGCCCCATTTTTGCACAGTAAAATCTCTTCTGCATAGTTAATTTTCTGTTTTCATATCGTCCAGCCTTAAAAGAATTCCAAAATGGCAATGTGCCAAATAATCGTGATTTTTGGGCTACAGTAAAAGAGCACTTGTAACTGCAAAGGTACTATGATTTCATTAAAATATCTCTCAAACTAAAAAATGGATTTCAGTTTAGCCGTATGGACTTCTGTTTCTCTGATTTTTGCTTTGTATCGTGGACAACTTGAACCTTAATATCTCAAATGATTTCTCAGTTCGGAAAAATTGTAATATCTTCAAGATCCAATTTTTATTTTTCGCTTGTTTGGCTGTTAGCTCTTTTTCAGTTTTTTTTTTTTTTCACTACTAATTGCAATTACTTGTAATTCATACTAAGTGAATTTCAGATGGCCCGTATATGTCTATGACAAGGAAAGAACCAGTGGGCGTTGTAGGACAAATTATCCCTCGGATTACCCAATCATGATGCTTGCCTGGAAGTGGGGTCAAGCACTAGCTGCAGGTTGTACAATTGTTCTAAAACCAGCTGAAAGTACTCCACTGACGGCTTTATACATGGCAGCCCTTACAAAAGAGGTATTTTTAATTTTTTTTTTTTTTATGTTGACTAATCACTGTTGTCGCCTTTCTGCCAGGTATATGCTAAGTTTAATTTATTAAAAAAAAGTTAGTGATACAGCTTTCGGACTGTATATCCTGTGATATGCATAAAATATAATTATATTCTTTATTATTGTCAGAAGATGCCTGTTATTCAACGGACTGTTATTATTGCGGGCAATGTGATATTAATCTATCATTCTGGTCATTTTGAGTATTTGTGTATGGTGTGTTTGTCCTTTATTAAATAAAATAAATAAATTAATTAATATTTCCAATGGAATGTGTTTCACTTCAGGAGCACTCAGTTACAATCATTTTAGTAATGTTGCCACATTTTATAGTTTCGCAACATTTGTAGCCATTGTTAGTAGTGTTATAGATCAGTTTGCCATTTTTTCATGTGTTGCGCTGAGGGTACAGCCAAAGAAAAACAAGTTCGAATATGTTCATTGCGTAATCTTGAATATTAGAAGAGATATTCAAGGATTAAAGGATGAAATAGGCAAATTACTTGGAATAAACATTATGGGGGTCAACAGAACTCAAGTTTAAGGTTTAATTTAATTTTTAAAAATTTCACATTGTGTTTTAAGTAATTTGATTGTAAAAACTATTAAGAAGAAGAAAGTGACTAAGTAAAAGACTTTTATTAATTTTAAAGTCTTTATTGATTCTAAGACTGAGTACAGGTTCTGGTCATATTAGGAAAGGTAACCATATATTTGAAAACTGAATGCTGGTTTCCTCATATGAAAGTGTCGAAGTCTACAAAGTTCAACGCAATAAACTGGATGAGGATCTTTGAGGGCAAAATAGATGTATTTCACAAGGAAATTTGAGGACGGAAAGGGGAATTTCTTCGAGTAGTGCTATTCATGTTGTTTTCCTGTAATGGAAGCCAAGTACAAAAAAGTGCATTCATAGGCCGCCATTTTTTTTTTATTTATCAGTGAGATCCTTTGATCAACCTCGCGGGGGAGGGGAAACTTCATGCAAGAGGGTAAAGAGTGAATCTCTGAACATTTTAGGGTGAAAGATGAGCGTTGCAGCTGTGTTGGCCTCACACTGCTTTGTGCTGCGATGATTCGTCTGTAGCATCAGTGATAGTAGAGTAAGATGCCCGACCGGTAGTGCCGGGCATAACTCATTTCTAGAGAAGACAGAACAATCACTGTTTATCATAAGTCTCCCTCTAAACATTTATTATTGAATCTAGTTTTCTTCTTACACCGAGGAGGAAGGTTGGTTACCATTTAATCAACCTTGTAGAGGTAAATCTGACCAATTTCACTTCTAACATTATAGGAGGTTTTAGCTCCAAAGCGCTTAACTTGCTCTTAAGTTCACATAGTAACAGTGACTTTATTCTAAAAACGATGATGAATGCAAAAGGATCTGACCAAAGGTCAAAGGGTCAAGAATATCATATTTATGCATTAACTAGGGACTTTTTTTTATGTATACTTTTCTACAATAATTTTTGTACGGACATGGTCAAATTGGCCTATGAACGGTCTAGTTGCATTTTTTTTGAAGCAACAAGTTATCTTTGGTCTTTGCTTCTAAATCTGAACAATCTTTAATGACACCGACCATTTGGTCCTTAGATACGTTGTTTTCGTCAATGTAATCCATACTTATATAACTTAAAAGATTCGAGTATTAATGTAACTCCCTTATAAATACGAAGATAAACCTAAAGTATTCGCGTGTGTCGAGTAGAAATGAACCACTACTTATAAAAAAAGTCGTAAAAAATTTAAATGCTCGCTTTTTGAATCAGGGACTAAAATGTCATTAATGCTCAATCACCAACACCTATCAATCAAATCATCATCAATCAAATCACGAATAACCGTCTTAAATCACAAATAACTCAATCATAAATAACCTATAGCTAATTGCTGAAGGTCGTAAAGTTTTAAAAGGAACAAAAGCGTGTTTGATCTATCTAAAAAGAATACAACCAATAAGGCATAATTACCAAACACAACAAGGTATCCCCACTTCCTTCCTCCCCCCTCCAAAAAAGTAAGCACTTATTCAGGAAAAACTTTCAGTATCCTGCTCTTCTCTGCATCATAAGGGGGTTTATTAATTTGAGTCCTTTTTAGGCTGGATTTCCAGATGGCGTTATCAACGTTGTTCCTGGATTTGGGCCGACTGCAGGTGCCTCTTTGGCATCTCATATGGATGTAAATAAAGTGGCATTTACGGGATCTACAGCTGTAAGAGAAATTAAGTTTTTAATTTTACTCTTATAAAATTTTGGCAAAAATTATTTGTGTATAGATGCATTTTGAGAGCTTAAGTGTTCAAGTATCTGATATTCAGATTGTAGTAAAGACTACACCGAACCAGGTTGTAGCTGAACCAAAGGTGTTTTTTTTTCACGGATACCGTATAAAGGGATTTAATATATTTTCAAAATAGCACTATCTTAACATAACTCTAACTAAATATATGTTTATCGGTATTCATAATGTTTAGCTCTGAAACATGGGTGCTTCGAAAAATTCAGGAAGTGTTTTCTGAGGAATCGTCTAAGAATAATCTTTGGTACTCTTTTGACTGGCCGTATTTAAAACAGTAAACTCTATGAGAAAACGGTTCGATCAAACTTTCCAGGACTATAATGAAAGAAGAGTTAAGATGGCTAGACCATGTTTAATGGATGAAGGCTGATATTGACAAAAATCATGGGTTTTGGCCATTCATGTAGAGCCAAGCGAAAAGCAACTCGTCACCAGATGAGATTGGTAGAGGTCATAAGATTTGGGCGAAAGAGGAGCGGGTGGAACTATGTTGACCTCAGACGGCTTGGTACTACACTCGATTGTGAGTAGTAGTAGTAGTGTCATTAATATTCCGAGGTGGCTAAGACACTTGATCAGCAGCTGGCGAACTGCTCTGTGATTTTGTCTTATAGCTAAAGTGAACCAAACTCTCTGGGCTTTCTTTAGAGTTCGTTCCCTGCTTTTACCAAGAGCTCGTCCTACATCTAATCGAGTCGAATTCGGTTTCCACATGTTCATTTTATCAAGAAGAAACTTTTGACTTAAGAAACTAAAAGTCTTGCAAATTTGTGGTAGAGAGGTCTGTAGTGTTAAACTTTAGTACCGAATCTTCCAATAATGATATGCTGAAATATTTGCCGACACCTTTGCGAAACACATACTTGTGTCAATTTTTAATGAACTATTTCTAGAATATATTTTAGAAAAAATTAGCAATGTATGAAAAGAATGGGCGTAGGTCTTATTCAGGTCTCAATGTTGCTTATTGATTTTTCAAACTGTAACAGGTCACACAGACTTCAATTCTAGTTGCTTAGACTTAGTACCCTTGATCTACTTTAATGCTATATACGGGATGCAATTGTAGTTGCCTTTTATATGGTTCTGTCTTTAACGGAACTGTTCAAAACCTCTAGTAAAATTAAATAATGTTAGCACTGCTGATCGTGTAAACATTACTATTTTGGACATGTATTAAGAGCTGACTCAGTTTGTGGGAATCTGTCGTAGTTGTAGTAACATAATTGAGTTGTCAACGCTATGAAAATTATAGATTAGGATGGAAATAAATATTATTCAACCACAAAATATTAGTTTTCATTGTTTTATTTATATTATAGAATTGTTATTCCCTTAAAATTGCTCAAATTTTAGTTTTAGTCAATATAACGTAATTGCCAGGTAAATTCATATCATTTAGTACTTTTTTCATCCTTGTTTCTATCTACCTCTCTTTACCTAATTTACCTAATCACACATTTTTCGTTGCTTCTTATTTGTTTTTGTTTTTTGCTCCTTTTTTCTCGTTTGTGCGTTCCTAGCGTTAATAAGACCCATTGGTGTTGTTTTTTTGTTTTGTTTTTTTTTGATTTAATGCTTGTTCAGTCATCCGCTGTTCAGAATTTTAGTTTAAAAAGTAGTTTCTTACTTTCCTAAAGTTCTTTCTTTGGCTTTTTCGTCGATTCAATTTGTATAAATCTCCCCGTTTTGAGCTTACACTTCATAGATTTAAATTAAAACTTTAAAAAACAATCTGCGCAAGGAGAAATATCTAGGACATATATCCGTTTCATGTTTCTGAGTTTCTTTTCTCTATATTTTTCGTCTGTAAATCTCCCCTATTAAGGCTAATTATGTCTCAGTTGTGACATTCAAAGGAAAAAGATAGAAGATAAGTGACGAAGGTATGCTTTAGAAATAAGTTGTTACCTGAAAAAAAAAATGATCTTATGAATAGATAAGAGTTATCTGATATTAAATGTTTAAAGTAAGCTCTATATGCTAAACACTTTAATCTCTGTGTGCAAGAAAATAGCGGTGGAGGGAAGAAAAGAACATATCTTAATTGGTAAAAGGTTTGTTAGCAGCCTTTCAAAGTATCTTCCAACTGTGTCAGGATTTGTTATTCGATAAGTAGGATCTCTCATTCTCAACATTTCTCTGATAAGTAAGATCCACAACCCTTCTCTCTGCTTCATGTGTAATTACGAGTTTAAGGGAAAGATAACTGATCCTATAATCAGTTGATAAAAGATTGATTTACAGGGTTCTTACAGAATTCTGTTTGTTTCAGGTCGGTAAATCTATTATGAAATGTGCTGCTGAATCAAATTTGAAAAGAGTTTCTCTTGAGCTGGGAGGCAAATCACCACTTGTTGTTTTTGCCGACATGGACAGTGAGTTTTTCTATTCATTTTTCTATTTATTTCAATGCCTTTTTTGTGCTTTTAGTCAAATACTATCTGAGTATCATATCTTCACTCACATCTAAAGATGACGTTGTTTGTCTTGGCGTGAAAATGGTTTTTCAAAGTTCAGAGCTTAGTGATCAATTATAGAAAAGTTAAAGGCGGATGAAATCTCACCTGACTCAAGCGATGAAGGATGTAACTTGCATCCATCGAGGGCGCTGGAGCAGGTTGAAAGTTCTATCGACTCCGACTCTAGATATTTTCAATATACCGACTTCATATCTGACCCCAACTACCGAAACTTTAAACATAATTGCTCTGACTCTGAGCTGTAATACTTCCATTTTCGTAAAATGGACAGTGTTATGTCAAATTCATTTCTAAATATAATTTTAATAACCCTGTCAATACCTAATGTTTATCTTATAAATTTTATGTTCTGCATTGCCAGAACTGCTGTAGAGTGCAAAAGAGGTGTCTCTGTCAATGTATTAAGCATTTTTCTATATATCTGCATTTTATATATAATGTATTGCCAAAAATTATATGTATATTTTTAAATAGTGATACAAATAATTGAATAAATTGTTTCTGTAGTAGTACTTTAGTACTATGGGGCAAAAAATCCTATTCATTTTAATTAGCGTGCAATATTCATCTTGTTTATTATTGCCACTTTTTAGTAGTATTTAAGAGTATCTGGCTTGACTTTGGCCTTTATGTGTTTCGATAACTCCGACTCTAAAGGGTCTTACATCATTTCTGTTACTCCGACTCCACTCAGCAAAAATTTGCTAAAACTCCGATACCAAAGCTCTGGGTATAAAACTCTTTAAATTTTGTCATTTAGCTTCATCTGTTTTTTCTCTTGAGCTCCCAAGAGGCTAAGCTTTTGCCAAAAAAAAACCTTAAAAAAGATGTTTAAAACCGACGTTTTATTGGGCCTCTTTTGGAGTGATGCCTCTATTTTGGTGTTTCCTTCTAACAAGCCATATTGAATCTAATATATGCTGTACGATTTACTTGACCTTATACTTGATTTTTTTACATTATTTTTATGTTATGTAATATGTGTGCTATATTTTAGTTGACGAATCTGTGGAAATCACGCATAATGCCCTCTTTGGCAACATGGGCCAGAGCTGTTGTGCTGGTTCTAGGACATTTATCCATGAGGCAGTTTGCGATGAATTTGTGAAGAAAGCTGCAGCTGCCGCAATGGCTAGGAAAGTCGGTGATCCGTTTGCTGACGACACTCAGCATGGCCCTCTAGTATGCTTTTCACTTTTATTCTCAGTCCACTTGGCTTTTTCTTGTCCATCTTTTTGTGTTTTTTCTCTGTCTGTTTTCGAAAAAGCTACTTAGCTTATTTAAAGTATTCATCTGGTAAAAGATTTTTAAATGTTACCTTAAACCAGCTTATTTTCTGACTTAGGAAGGAAAAATAGGCATAAATTAGGATGGAAAAATTTGCTACACGACCTATAAGAGAACACGAGCTCGTCAATACAAATTAGGAGAATTCAAAGTATTAAAAGCAACCTGAAAGTCGACACAGTTAATTAAAAGACTTTTCAACAATTAATCACTTGCTGTGATGACGAAAAAGATAGTACTAGCTTTGCATAATAGTCTTTTAGCATGTCAAGTAGGAAATCAGGTTTATGTTCTCTGATTCTGATGTTATCTGATTCTGTTGACAGAAATTACATTCTAATAGCCTGTTATCTCAATACTGCTGCAAGTTTTATTTTTGTAGCTAAAATATTTGGATAGTATTTGATGACTTTTGCCTGTTTGATATAGGAGTGTCTTATATCTTGATATTGGAAGATGGGATTGAGTCATAGGTGTACATCGAGAGAAAAAAAAAATCTTCTTCCACAAAATAAAAACAAAATAATTCATGTAATTTATTGTGTGAATCAAAGGTTTTATAGAAACCCTTTTAAGGTGAGAATGCAGTGCAAGCATTGTGAATGGATGCATTGGAGGGGGCTTCAGAGAGGTGGGGTGGGGGGGTAAGCACCAAAAAACGAATTATAAGGCCTAAATTTCCCTCGGCTTGGCCAAATCAATATATAAAGTACACGTTTCACAAATAGTGTTTGATTCTAATCAAAGTTGGTATTTAAGGATTTATGACATTGTTGATTACAAACTTGAGGCGAATTGTACAATATAGATGTCAAACATCAAATGTGTTTGATGCTTACCAAAGTGGTCTATTCCCGAATAGGGAACTTAGGTACCTATAAAAAAGCTCAATAAAAGGAACGCGAAAATTTGCTTCACGGATGGTTGGTAATTTCAAGGGAAATCGGGAACTTGAATAGTAATATGCCAGAAAACACCTGTTCTGGATAAAGAGATAATCAATTATCATTTGGGTAGATTTGCTATGGTTTTTCGGGCTGAAATGTTCCAAATAGAACGGGTAGTTAGAATACTGACTGTAGAGGTAGGAACATTGCCAACCAGGCATGTCTTTAGGCTCTTTAGAATATAAAGAATCGGCAAAACAGTGAATTGGATCTCTCTAAAGCATTGCGCATCTAGCAACCAAAGGAGATAGATTTACTCTGATGTGGGTCCCATGACGTTCCGGGATCCAAAGTAATGATGAAGTTTTGGACATCACTGAAACAATATGGACGAAAATCTTTCAGCCTTATTTCTCTCAGGCTGACGGAAAGCGGCATTGAAGAGATCGAGCTGGTTACAAAAGAATTTTTTAGGGGGGGGGGTACAAAAAAAACCTTTAAAAACGTATCAAAAGTTTGTTTATATTCATTTTTGTTACGTTTTTTACGAGTTGGATAAATATTTTGAAGGGGGGTTCAACCCCCCTCCCCCCCCCCTCCTAGATACGGCCTTGTTCGCATATGCTTCACTTGATCAGGGCTATATTTTAGATTAAAAGAGAAGTGCTGAAAAACCAAACGCTTGGTTGGGTTTTATTTATTCTCCGTCGATTAATTTCCGAAAAAAGCATAAACTCAAAGTAAATCGCGCACAGAAATGGCTAGTAACAGTAGATGGCAGAACTTTCGAAACCATGGACGAAATGGAACTAAACTGGCACAGGAAAATGGGACACAGTGAAACGAAAGAAGTACTCCCGCAGTTAAATCCCACACTGACTAAACATATACTATACTAACAACCTAACCTAACATATACTATACCAACATTAAGAATGTCGGAGATGAGAATGGTAACTGAAGCCATAATAGAAATAAAAAAATTTGGGTTATCCAGCTAGGAGTAAACACCGGCTAGAGTTATTCCATCTTTTGCAAATATACTGTATAGGAAGGGTTGGGAAATCAAATTCATTATGGGTTCTTTTAGCCAATATTTAGTTGCTGTTTGTTTTTTGTTGATAGGATATGGGGGCATGACCTTTTGATGTCTGGGACTTGACTTAGAGATTTTGCGGTTCTGGCCCGCCACAACAATTAGAATTACATATAAAGAACGGCAAATGATTTAAGAATATCTTATTTTCATCTCTTTTTTTCTCTTCTTGACAATTCCTTTCATTTCTTAAGAAAGGCTGTTGTCTTGAGAAATTTTTAATTTAAGCAATATACCTAGTTTTTAGTAAAGCGCAAATGATTCTCTAGCCATTGGGGGTTTGAGGGGCTGCAACACCAACCTCTGTTGGCTTTTATTTAAAGGAACAAGATTTTGAGAAGATGAACTCACCACACTTTTCTGAAATCAAGGTCAAACATGGATTTTCGGTCTGAATGATTGAAGGGCATGAAGTGGAACCTTCCCCCACACTCCTCACTCCCCTGTTCTACTTTTTTCTTCTGTTTTCACCAAACATAGCTTTTAAGGTTTTTTTTACCTTGCTAATTTAGATATGAAACCAATTGAGCAATATCGACTTCCTTTAAATCTAAACACATAAGTTAATATTTAACAAATGGTGACCTTGCCATACATAGTTGAAATTATTATCATGTAATTCTTTTCAGTTTTCTTTATTGGAGGGGTGTTAATTTCACCTTAGTTGATATTTAAGGATTTTTTTGCTCGGTGATTGAAAATCACCGATATTGCAATATTGCAATAAAAGTTCGATATTGCTAATATTGCAATAAAAAAAAGATCAAAATAAAAATGTATTAACTTGTGTTTTTCAGATGGTTGACTTCTTGCGCCTTGATTAAGGTACGCATATTGCCATCTGTATTGTTGGAAGGCCCAAAGTAGGGCACTTGGGCCTGTTCGACCTCCAGCACTTTCTCTCTTCCCGAATTTTGAATCATTATTGTTCGGGGCCTCTTTTGAATCATTATTGTTCGGGGACTATTTATGGAATGATCCTGAATGGTTAGATGTTTGTTAAAAATCACTAGAATTGCAGTGCGAGGGTCCTAAATCAATACAAACTATCTTTTATAACCCTCGGAGTAACTTTGATTAGAAATTTTAAGTTTTAGTGGTCTTTTTAAGAGTCAAAATTGATCGTAGGGCAACCAGGGGATCCAACGCCCTTTTTTCCAAAAACATTCGATTAAAATTTTGAGATAATAATTTTATTCAAAATAGTCCAGCAGTCAAATGACTACCTGCTGGGTGAATATACCCCCCCCCCCCCTCCACATCCACCAGGGAAAAGACTCGAGGTTCTGAAAGTTGCGCATTGTTAACGTATAAGGCTTTTGGAAAAAGGGGGGCAAATTTGATCCTGGGTCTAATTATAAATTTGGGGTATTTTTTTGAGTAAATGTTGGTTTGGTTGGGATGCCGAAAACCATCAAAACCCACTATATGCATGATAGTTGTAAAAAGAGCGTATGAGCGTTGTAAGTAATGACTGATGGTATTAAGTCTAAGCTCTTAGGGTATTTCCGTTCCCTAACTCATAGAGTATTTCCATCTTTTGAATCCAAGTTGGAGTATATTTGAGGGAGGGAGTGGGTTCGACACTTAGTAAAGTATGTAGGAACGGTTGGGGTCAAATTCATTATAGGTTCCTCCATCCAATAGTTAGTTGTTGTTTTTCATGGGGTGTGGAGGTATGGCGTTTTGAAGCCTGAACCTTGACATAGAGATTTTGTGGGCCCGCCCGTCACAAATTCCAATTAAAATTACATGTAAATAACCGCTAATGATTTAAGAATATCTTATTTGCATCGCCTTTTTTCCTTTCTCGACAATACCTTTCATTTGCATAAAAAAGGCTAATGTCTTGATGAATTTTTAATTTAAGCCATAAAACTAGCTTTTAGGAAAGCACAAATGATAATTTAGCCTTTGGGGGTTTAAAAGGCTGCAACACCAGCCATATTTGTGGTAATTTGCGCTCGCTTTGAGCTTGGCTTCATTGTTCATTGTAAGTTTTGTTTTTTATAGCTCTCATTGCTTCATTCAGTCTCGTAGAGACTAGCGCAATCTCACTTGCACTTCAGATGTGTTAATTTTTCAAAAGAAAATATATTGGCTTCATACCAATATTCTGTGCGAGTCATTGCATGGGATAGTTGAATCTTTCTCGTTGATTTTTAATTTATGGGTACTGTGAATTTAGTTTTGGGATTCCATTGGATTGATTAGCCCACGCCGATACTGGTTGACCTATTTTGTGTATTAAATAAAAAAAACAAGTTTTTTTAACTGAAAGTAAGGAACGACGTTAAAACTTAAAACGAACAGAAATTATTCCGTATATGAAGGGGGCTGTCCCCTCCTCAACGCCTCGCTCTTTACGCTAAAGTTTTTTTATTGTTTAAAAAAATAGAGTTGTGAGAAAGTCAAACTTTAGCGTAAAGAGCGAGGCGTTGAGGAGGGGACAGCCCCCTTCATATACGGAATAATTTCTGTTCGTTTTAAGTTTTAACGTCGTTCCTTACTTTCAGTTAAAAAAACTTGTTTTTTTTATTTAATTTTTGAACGTTTTTGAATTAATGCAGGTTTTGATTTTGGCTCACCGTACATGAATAATTAAAACAAAATTTGCATATTATATTTGGTTAAATGGCTTTCTCGAAACTTGTTTAATTTTATTTACGAACGTTTTTATTAGTAATAAATATACGTAACTTAGAATTAACTTACGTAACGAACTTCTATATTCATAAATTTTTAACACGTATATTAGGGGGTTCGCCCCTAGTCAATACCCTTCTCTTTAAACTATAGTTCGAATTTTTTTTCCAGTTCTTTAAAAATGACCTCTTAATCACAATCAGTTGATCAGTTGAAAAACTTGTTTTTTTTTTATTTAATTCCTGATATTTTTCTTTAATAATGCTGGGACATCCGGCGCCCCCTTCATAGCAATGTCCCTTCCCCCATGAAAACTTCCTTCATGGAAAGATCCTTCCATATAGCCCCCGAACCTCTCCGTCCCCCACCGACCAGAAAAAATCTCCTCTGAAAAAGTCTGTATACTTCCCAATAACCAATACTATATGTTAACATTGAGTAAAGTTCATAACTTTCAGCCCTCCCCCTGGGGACTTTGGGGGATCAAGTCATCCTAAAAGACATTTTTATCATATTTTCGACCATGCTGAACCAAATGGCTATCTCAAATTTTTAATCGTGTGACTTTAGGAAAAAAATGAGCGTGGGAGGGGGCATAGTTGCCCTCCATGTTTTTTGGTCACTTAAAAAGGGCGCAATAACTTTTAATTTACGTTCAAATGAGCCCTCCTGCGATATTCTAGGACCACTGGGTCGATACGATCACCCCTGGAAAAACAAAAAAAAAAACAAACAAACACACAAATAAACCCGCCTCCGTGATCTTTCTTCTGGCAAAAAATGTAAAATTCCACATTTTTGTAGATAGGAGCTTGAAACCTCTATAGTAGGGTTCTCTGATACGTTGAATATGATGATGTGATTTTCATTAAGATTCTATTACTTTTAGGGGGTCTTTCCCCCTTTTTTCGAAAATCAGCCAAATTTTCTCAGGCACGTAACTTTTGATGGGTAAGATTAAACTTAATGAAACTTGTATATTTGAAATCAGAATTAAAATCTGATTCTTTTGATGTATCTATTGGTATCAAAATCCCGTTTTTTAGAGTTTCGGTTACCATTGAGCCGGGTCGCTCCTTACTTACAGTTCGTTACCACGAACTGTTTGATATACGTTTTATAGTTAGTTCATCCCGGTAGTTCACTACTCATCTTAGACTTAAGGAAAGTTAAAAGAAGTTTACCGTTTTGGATATGACACCTTGGTCAATAAAAGTGAGTTGTATTTTCGACGCTCGCTCTCCTGACCCGGTTAGGTTTGAGAGAAGTTTTTTTTTACCTTGCTAATTGAAATATGAAACCTATTCAGATATATCGACGTCCAAAAATTTTGAACACATTAAGTTCGTATTTAACAAATGGTGAGCTTGCCAAACATTGTTGAAAATAGGCATGCAAATATCTTCAGTTTTTTATTATTGGAGGGCCATTAGTAGGGGCATTAATTTAGCCGAAATTGGTATTTAATGATTTTTTCTGCGCGTTGATTACAAATCTAAGGCTAATATTGCAATACAAAAGTTCAAAGTAGAAATGCATTAATTCTTATTTTCAGATGGTGCACTTTATGTGCCTTGATTAATATGGAAATATTGCGATATGTATGGCTGGAAGCCCCTAATTGGGGCCCTTGGGCCTGTTCGCCGTCCATTTCCCTCTCTCCTTCCCAATTTTGCTTTTTTCTAGCGCCCCTTTTGGCTCATTACCATTCAGAGACTAGCTATGGAACGGTCCTAAATGGTTCAACCTTCATTAAAAACCTCTAGGATTGCAGTGTGACTATCCTAAATCAAAACAAACTATTTGGTATGTCTATCTCTGTATGTATAAAGTTTCCAATAGTAAAGAGTCATCAGGCTTCAATGTATTATTATTTATTTTATTTTTCAAGAGACTCCTCGTTTGGATTTTCCCCCAAATACATTCAATCAAAGTTTTGAGATAGCCATCTGCTCAAAGTAGTCCAGAGGTCAAATAAGTGTACCGTCTGGGGGGGGGGGATTACCTTCCACGATCCTTGGGGTAAGGACTGCAAGCTCTGCAAGTTGCCCATTGTTAACATATAAGGTTTTTTATTGCGAAAAGGGAGCATATTTGATCCTGGGTCTCCAAAATGGCTTAGGTTATTAACGTGAAGCATTGAAGAAATATTGAGAGGGATGCTGAAAACAATAAAACACACTTTGTGCATGATGGTGGTCGAAAAGGCGTATCAGCAATTTCTAAGTAACGGCTGAGAGTATCAAGTTGAGACCCTTAGAGTATGTTGGAGAGCAAGTGGAGGGTTCCAAACTCCTCCCCTCCCTCTTGCTCTTTTTAGATGCCCCCTTTCCTCAACACCGATCGAAATTCTGAAAAAGTGATTCTATTCAAAATCGTCGAAAAGTCTAGTAACTGCCTTCAGGGCTGTCATACCTCCCTCCCCCGACATAGCCGTTGGGCAATGATTGCAAATTATGCAATTTGCCCATTTTTAATGCAGGATTTATCATTAGGAAAAGGGAAATGTTTGATTCTGGATGTGTTTGAAAAGGGTAAGGGTATTAAGGTGAAACTTCAGGGAATGTTGAGGGGTATTTTAAACTAAATCAAAAGACACTATATGCATCCAATTTATAGAAAAGGCATACCTGCGATTTCTTATGAACGGCTGAGGGTAATAAGTTTAAACGTTCAAGGCATATTGAGGGGATGTTTAAAAGTGGCTGGAGGGTAATATTCCTCTCCCCATGTCCTTTTCGCTGCTCTCCCTCCAAAAAACTTCAAAATTTTGAAATAGCAATCTTTTTCAAAATAGTCCAAAGGTCAAATAACCATGCCTCTGGTGATGGCATAACCCCCGCAGCCCCTTGGGCAAGTGTTGTAAGTTATAAATACCCCATTGTTTATATGTAAGGTTGGTTACTGGGAAAAGGGGGCAGTTTTGGTCCTGAGTCTCCAAAAGGCTAACAGTATTAAGGTAAAACCTTTAGACAATGTTGAAGGGAACGTCAAACAAAATCAAAACAAACTATGTGCAGGGCGGTTGCCAAAATGTTGCAAACGCAATATATAAGTAACGACTAAGGGGATCAACTCGAAATTTCGAAATCATGTTAGGGGGGGGGGGGGGTGAAGAGTATCTGAGTGGACCAATCCCCCCCCCCCTTATTACCTTTTTAGGTATCCTCTCTAAACACTGATACTGAGTTTTGAAAAGTCATTTTATTCGATGTTTTGAAGACCACACTGCCTTCCTATGACGTACAAATAACAGTAAAATGGGATAAATAATTTTATTAGACAGTGAAAACAATGACAAGATCTCTGGATATTTTGGTCAGATACGCAGTGACTGTCATCAGCTCTGTTGATGACGGTGACTGTGTTTGTGTATGAAAAAAATTAAGGGTGTTGGGGTAAAATTTGGTTAATGTTGAGGGGTATGTTGAACTAAATCAACAAAGCTATATGTACCCAAGTTATGAAAAAGATGTATCTGCAAGGGTATTAATTGAAATTTTTAGGGCCACTAACACTGCAACTGCTACTGTGACTGCGACTACTTTTACTTGCAATTACTTTCAGGAATTTCTGAGGGGGATGTCGAACAAAGTCAAAGAAAACAATGTATAAAATCAAATCGCATAATTTTAGACTACTGTCGTAAATTTTGACGGGGATATTGAACAAAATCAAAACACACTATTTGCATACTGGTTGTCAAAAGAACGTATCAGCAATATCTCAGGGAAGGCTTACAGTATTAAGCTGAAACTTCCAGGCAATGTTTTAGAGGGGATGCTCGAAAGTGAAAGAAGGACCGTAACCCCTCTCTCTTACCTTATTTAGGAGTCCCCTCCCAACTATTGATCGAAATTTTGAAAAAAAATTGAAGTAGTCAAAAGGTCTAATAACTATGCCTCCGGGGTTACCAACCCCCCCCCCCCCAAAAAAAAAACCTCCTGGTTAAGGGTTTTAAATTATGCAATTTGTCCATTTTTATATACAGGATTTATTCTTGCAAAAAGGGGAATGCTTGGTCGTGGGTGTGTCCATAAAAGCTAAAGGTGTGAGACTTTAGGAAAGGATTTATCATTAGGAAAGGGGAATGTTTGATTCTGGATGTGTTCGAAAAGGATAAGGGTATTAAGGTGAAACTTCACAGAATGTTAAGAGGGATGCTGAACTAAATCAAAAGACACCGTGTACATCAAAGCCAGCAAGAGGGGGAATCTGTAATATCTTTGGAAAAGCTAAGGGTATTAATTAAAAAATTTCAGGTCGCTTGTTTCTACCACTACTACTATTGGAGCTGCAAATGTGATTGGTTGCGACTGTGACTGCATGTAACTGTGACTACATCTACTTGTTACTACTTTTAGGGGATGTTGAATAAAATCAAAACACACTATGTGTTTGCAAAAAAATATGATTGTCGAAAGGGCGCATTAACAATATCTCAGGAACGACTGAGGGCATTAAATTGAACCTTTCAGGACATACTGAACAGTGTTTGGAAGGCAAAGGGCCCTTCTTGTCATTTTTAGACCCCACCCCCTAAATACTAATCATGATTATGAAATAGCTAATTTGTTCAAATTAGTCAAGGTCTAATAACTATGCCCATAGGGATGTCATGTGCCCCACAGCCCTGGAGAAAGACCTGTGAATTATGTCATGTGCCAATTATTTACAAAATGAATTTATCATTAGGAAAGAAGGGGAATGTTTGATTCTGGATGTGTTCGAAAAGGCTAAGGGTATTAAGGTGAAACTTCAAGGGATGCTAAAGTAAATCAAGACACTATGTGCATCCTGGTTATCGAAAAAGTATTTCTGCAATATCTTAGGAGCAACTAAGGCTATTAACTTTACTTTTTCAAGACCATTGTTGCTACTACTACTGTGACTACAACGTCAACTTTTTGTAACTGCGACTATGACTACTTGGGACTACTTGCAAGTTTGACTACTTCCAACTTTTAACACGTGCACTTGAGAACGGGACTTTGACCGCTTGTGGCTGCGATTACTTGAAAGATCTAAAACTGAACTGGCCAGCCATGACAAAACAAAGAGAGAAAAAGAGTCTCAAGTTGAAGGAAACAAACGGGACTACGTCCAGTAGAAGGAAAAGACTAAGTAATACAACGTGGATATTTCACCTGTATAAAACAAGGCGTTTTCAACGCTAGGAACAAACATAAAATCTAAAATAATCTAAAACCTAAAATCAAATAAAATCTAAATCTAAGAAATAAAAAGAGAAATCAATGTACAATATATAACCAATAGCTAATGAGGGTGATAAGGTTTTACAAAATTACCAGGGGACTAGTTTAAATATAAGACCAAGGAGAATTGCAGCACCACAAGCAAACAAAATGATCATTTCGCAACAGAATAATTTATTTCATATTCATTTTATTTTAGCCAGTCGCCTCAGTGTTCCGATTGAAGTAACTCTGTTTAGCTTCTGTGGAGCTCAATCACTGTAGCATCAATTGTATATATATTTATTTTTTTTTACATATTGGTTTTAGATTTTATTTAGTTTTAGATTTTATCGTTGTTCTCAGCGTTGAAGACGCCTTGTTTTATACTGGCGAAATATCCGCGTCGTTTTAGTTTGTTTTTTCCTTTTACTGGCCGTTGCCCCGTTTGTTTCCTTCATCTTGGGATTTTTTTTCTCTTTTTGTTTTACGATTACTTGTGACTTCAGCTGTGACTATTTGTATCTGCTAATGCGACTATTTGTGACAACTACTCTGACTCCAAATATTAGCGAATTTGACTACTTTTGACTATGACTAAGGCATTTTCTCTCTTTGTTTTTGCGATTACTTGTGACTTCAGCTGTGACTACTTGTGACTTTGAATATTTGTGACAACTACTTGTGACTGCGAATACTAGCGAAAGGGACGATCAGAAATTACTATTTACTTTTCTTTGAAAAACTTCTTTTTCAGGAAGTTATTTGAAAAAATTAATTACTGTTCTTTTTTTACTGTCAAGGTTTTATCCTGGCTGATATTATGATTTTTTACGCAATTTTTCAGGTTTTCTTAAGAATTAATAATGTGACCAGTGGCTGTGTTTAGTTAATATACATGAAAAAACCCTGGAAGAATTTTCAAAAATTACATATAAATGCTAATGGAACAAGATGATAAATTTAGGCTAGTGGTTAGTAGTCGCAAGGAATAGTAGTAGCAATAGTCGCAAGTAGTATTAGTAGTCACTAAGTAGTAGTAGTAGTCTTAAGAAGTAGTAGCAGCTGCAAATGGTAGTAGTATTCGTAAGGAGCATTAGTGGTCATCAAAAGTAGTAGTGGTTACAAGTTGTAGCAGTAGTCGAATGTAGCAGTAGTACTCGCGAGTAGTAATAGTAGTAGTAGCCGCAATAGTAGTTATAGCTGTATGTAGTAGTAGCTGTCGCAAGTAGTAGTAAACCGCACATATAAACATTGAGCAACTTGTATTACTTACAGCCCTTGCCTCAGGATCCTTAGGGGTAATGTACTCCCTGGAGGCATAGTTATTTGACCTTCTATCATTTTGAACAAAATGGGCTCTCACAAATTAGATTAGAGGTATTTTCGGGAAGAGCAGCTAAAAAGGGCGCGGGAAGGGTGATGGATGCCTTCCGATCACTTTTGACTGTCAAAAAGAGCACTAGAACTTCAAATTTTTAATAAAATCAGCTCCTCCGAAATTTCTACGACTACCCTATCCAAATGATGTGGCTATCTGAAAAAAAAAATATAATGCATTGAAGGCTTGTGGCTCTTTCCAATAGGTAATAATATAGTGTTGCCCCTGAAAAGGGTTTAATTAAAGCTTTTGTAAAATTAGTATGTTCTTTCCCTTTTTCAAAAACCATGTTCCTAATCTTCTGTTATTTTTTTTTATCTCTGTTTTCAAAACCTCAATTTTTTGAAAATTAAAACCAGAAGACTTGTAAGGAGATATTACAAATCGACCATTACTGGAGAGCGACTCGAACTCCAATCCTCGTCTCCGGGAGAGAGTCCATAGGTGCTGTATTGTAGTAACTGTTAATAATTGACGTATTGTTAAGTTTGACGTTATTATCTGGGCATGACCCAAATAGTCCTAGGGCCAAGCGTCATCGACTATAGATTTTATTCATTTTGATTTCTTGCTGTGTGTCAAGGTGGGTGTTGCCTCTTCTCAGTTTGCAAACTTACATCATTAAGTCCTAGGGCAAACGGGCCCTCGTGTAAAACATGAGTGTAACTAGGGGCAAGTACCCGTCAAAATGGACCAAAAAGAACAAAGTTGTCAATCTCGGATTAAACATTAGGTTCCATTAAGATTGTGGCCAGTGTTTATTAATATTATACATTTTTCTGTCGCTACAATCAGAGGAATTAAGGAGTATTTGTGTTTGTGATTTTATTAATTTATACAACTGAAAACATATTTCTTGTTGAATTGCATAAGAGATATAGCCCAAAACCAAGTGAGGGGATGTTAACTCAATGAAGTTGAGAAAACTGCCGCAAAAACAACACGGTTAGAAGTATAAGATATTATTGAAAGAAATAGGTAAGTGAGCGTGGCCAAAGGCCCGAGAGTCGCTTGAGCGATAGATCTAAGTCGTCATAATGACTTAGCATGTCATTATGATTTGTTTATTTGATATGATGTTGTGACTTTATGATCTAATTTTGTGACATTATGATATGATTTATGACTATGTCGTCATGATGACAAGTATGAAAGAGCGGAAGGTCCGAGCGAAACAAATATATATTTTCAAGGATTCAACTTCGAGTAAGTTGAGTGGGGAGATTAAAAGCAGGCCAAATGGGTTTTTCACTAGCCAATGATTTAGCTAATTTAACTGACTTTACTAGCTAACTTTTTACCTTGTTATACAAGGTCTTTCGTTTTCATTTTTTTTTTTTTTACTTATTGCTTTGCTCATTTTCTTACAACCGCTTGGATTGCTCAAATTCTCAAACAGTTTTCAAAACAGGAGCTGTTTTCCTGTTTCAAAACGACCTTACTTTCGTCACTTCTTCTTCTATTTAACAGCAGGCGGGCTTTTCAGTAAAACTATATAGCCCTTTTCCTTTTGCTTCACTCTGTGGGCTACCGAGCTACTGGCTTGATTGCCTCATATTTATTAGATATATTCAGATATCTTTCAGCAGATCTTTTGACTCTAGGAGTTCAAATATAAGATGATAGATGTCGATTTCTATGCTCTGTGTGCAGGTATAGTTGGCTAGGCTCTTTGGCTGATAGTGGGATTTTGTGGTGTTTGAAGTATTTTAACAGTTTACAAAGCAAGGTATGTTGTGCAGACGTCAGCATATTACATTCAAATAGGCAATGGTCAATTGTTTCATTATTCATATTACAATGCCTGCAAAGAGGGGACAGGGGAATTGAACCACTTGAATTAGAAAGCTTATATGAGAATGCAAGGAAATTTAGTCCATTTGTTCCAGAACGATTTCTATGATAAATTTTAGAAAGATACTTATTGGGAAAGGGGGAAAGGATAGGATTAATCTTATTAAAATTAATATCTGAGAGCCTCCATCGGTAAATATCTCTAATTGGGATTGGTCTCCCACTTGGCTGGTCAATATTTATAGTATTTTTTGCTATTTCATCAACCTGATGATTACCACTTATGCCAGAGTGGCTAGGAATGTAATGAAAATAAGTTTTTATGCCACTTGAAGCAATATTATCAATAATACTGAGACAATGATAAGTGTCAATGTCCAACTTATATTGAGGAGCTGAGGCCAGCAACTCAAGGCTTGATAAGGAGTCGGAATAGATGATAATATTATTCGAATTTTTAATCAAAGGTTGGTTTTGCTTAAGGTGTTCTAATGTCATGATTATGGCATTTAACTCAGCAGACATTATAGATAAATTATTAAATAATCTCTCGCCCATTGCAATTTTCAGGTGAGGAAGGAATACACCACTTGCTGGTGAATACACCACTACACCCATCAACAAATATTTGGAAGTGATTTTAATAGGTAATTGTATTAAGTTCTGCAAATTTTTTCTGGACAAAAGCAATGGGGGTTAAATCTTTATTCCATTTTGAAAATTGAGTATTTATTATGGGAAATGACCAATTCCATGGAGGGGATTGGGGGAAAGTAGGTGCAATAGAATTTGCTGGTACAGTGAACTTCTTTTGAATATTGGCATACTCATCTGCAATACCTCTATACATGGCTGGATTTCTTAACCAATTATATAATGTGTGTGAACTATTTGATTCAATTTTTGTAAGATATTTTGTCAAAAAAAATCTACATTTCTCCCTTATTGTGATTCATCCACCCTCCATAAGAAGAAACTTTGTGTTTGTGGGTTTTCGAAGACCAAATATCAGGCACATTATATCATTTTGTATTGTTTCAATTTTTTGCATCTGGGTCTTTGCACATGCACCATAGACAATGAGCCCATAGTCAATATGGGGTCTTATGTGTGATTTATAAAACTGGAGTAAGGTTTTCTCCTTACAACCCCAGGGTGTGGAAAGAAGTCTTTTTAGTATATTTGCTTTTCTATAACATTTTTTATTGTGTTTGAAATCTGGAGGTGGAAATTAAGTTTTTGGTCAAGCATGAGACATAGGTAATTAATATGATTATGTTCTGGAATAGTTGTTTTATTTAGAGTTAGTTTTGCATTAACATGGTTTCGCTTCCGGTGAAATTGGATTATTTTTGACTTGGTGGGTGCAATGGGTAAATCTGAATGTTGAGAGAATTTTTCAAACTGGAAAAGTGACTTTTGCAGATTTGACTGTGCTATCTGAAAGGTGTTGCCAGATGACCATAGCACCAGATCATCTGCATGTTGTAGATTCGTGTGGGGTAGGTTCATGTCCCAGAGATATAGGGCAAATAGGAGGCAACTGAGGACTGCTCCCTGAGGTAGGCCTTTGGTTGTTGTCTTTTGGGGTGAAGAGACTGAACCAACACAAACAATGAAACTTTGCACTTCTATGAAGGATTTAATAAAAGATAATAGCTTAGGAGGTTCTCCAAGGTTTGCAAGTTTATTTAAAAGGATTTGGTGGTTCACATTGTCATATGCCCCTTCAAAATCTAGGAAAGCTGCGACTAGGACATTATTTTTTGAGAAAGATTCATATATTGCATTTGTTAGCAAAATGAAAGCATCTGTTGAGGAGTGGTATTTCCTGAATCCAGTTTGAGTGTGTGGGATCATGTTATTTTTCTCAACAAACCAGAGGAGTCTCTGATAAATCATTTTCTCCATTATTTTCCCCATCACAGGTGTAATCATTATGAGCCTATAAGACTCAGGGTTATCTTTTGGTTTATTTTTCTTCAGGATTGGTAGGAGGGACGGACATTTCCATATATTGGGGAACCTAGAAGATGCCCAAACGTGATTATAGCAATTTAGAAGTTCTTGTTTGTATGAAGGTGTGAGATTGTTTATCCTAGTAGGATGTATATTATCATAGCTGCTGCTAGTTTTGGTTCTAATATGTTGTGTTGCATTTTTCAATTCCTGGATTGAAAATGGGTTAGTTATGTACTTGGATCTTGGGCATGGTTGGTGACATGGACTCATAGGAATTGTGGACAGTTTGTTTTGATTATTTGATGTTAGCTTACTAACAAAAAGAGTTGCAAATAGGTTGGCCTTTTCATTATCATTTTCATAATGGGTATTATTATGTATAAGCTCATACAGGAGTGGGTTGGGGGAAGTCTTTTTCCCACATATGTGGCTTAAGACTTTATGTATAATTGGCTGATGCGTTTCTCTGGAGAGATTATTTGCAAAATTATTCCAGTATTTATATTTAGCATCTATTATAGTCCTTTTTAGATTAGATTCTGCTTGTAATTTTTTTAAATATACAGTAGGTGATGGTTTTTTTTTATGAAGTCCGTCCTAGCTGCCTTTTTTATCCTCCAATTATTTAGGCACTTATTTGTCCAACACGCCTTAGGAAGTTGCTTAGGGAATGTTTTCTTAGACGTTGTCCTGGGGATAGCATGAGTAGCTGTATTTATTAGTAAAGATGTCAAGGCTTCAGCATGTGTGTCAACTGTTGTGTTAGAAATGCATGAACTTTGGGTGAAACTTGTAATTTCATCATTTAGCTTATTTTGGAACATAGACCAATTTGCTTTAGAGTTGATATATTTGGAGGTATGAGATAAAGTTTCAGCAGGTTCATTTAGGGAGCAATCTATAGCAAACTATAGCAACATAGACTATCAATTTTATTTATGTAAATTTTGTTCACAAAATTTAAAGACACAATTTGTAGATCAATTGTGGAGAATTTGCCACTTTTGGGGTTGAAATATGTATTCAGGTTTGGAGGGGTAGCAACAGCTAAATCATTTTTATTTGAAGTCATATGCTCAATAAATTTACCAGCTTTATTTGCTGGTTTATTCTCCCACAAAAGGCTGTGGGCATTGAAATCACCACAAATAATGATATTTTTTAAAATATTAGAATTATTTATATAATTAAAGAAATCCTAGGCATCTGTAGTTTGGCCATTAGGGTTATAAAAGCTTATTATGTAGGTTTTTAAATTATTCAGCCAAACACTTATACCAATTACATCAATATCATTTGCAAAATCTGGAAAATTGATGCCACAAAATTTTATATTATTATTAATTAATAAAGCTACACCTCCTCCTTTTCTCTCAGAAGATCTATCCTTTCTCAGGATAGTATATCCCAGAGACTTAATTTGTTGATTTTGGGTTAAATGAGTTTCCTGGAGGCAAGCAATATTAATGGAATTATTATTCATAAATGATATTAGTTCATTTAGCTTATTATTTGTGAGTGATCTTACATTCCATTGGAGTATTGATAAATGTTGTGTTGTTGATTTATTCTTCATATGACTGTGTATCAATGTTCAGCTTTGTTAAAAGTAAAGCAAGATCTTTTTTTGCTTGAATGAGCATATCATCTGGGATGTAGATTTTTGCCAATTCTGCAATAATTTTTGTTTTATGTAGTTGATGTATGTTCATGGCCTGAACTGCATTACAGTTTAGAATGAATAAGCATATATTTGGGGATTGCATTTTTGGTAGTGCATCCTGTTTGTTGGTTAAGGGATTGATTCCTGGTAGTGTTTCTGGTTTGTTTCTTCTTGGGAGGGGGGGCCAGGCTGACCTCATCTCACCGGACAAGGGGGCTTGTTGGCTTGGTGATTCCTTCTGATAGGGATTTGAGTTAGGGGGCTTAGACGATGGTGTTTGATAGGGGGGGCTGGATGCCTGGGGGGCATGGGACTTGGGGGTTTTGGTTGGTTTCATTACAGGCTTTATTTGGTATTGTTGGGCAGCATTTGCTTCCATTGCTGCAAAGGGGTATGGGATGGCTTTCTCTGTTGATATTTGGAGTGTTAGAGCTCTTTTCTTGTATGCAGGGGATAATGATTTATTTGTAGATTCATGTGGGCCTTTGCAATTGATGCATGTAGGCTGAGTGTTGTTGCAAGTTGTCAGCTCTTTAGGATGGAAAGATTTACAATTACTACACTCTTGGAGAATTTCATTGAATTTGTTTGTCGTGTGTCCCAGTTTGAAACACTTCTGACACTGAATAGGCTTAGGTTTGTATTCCTTGTGTGGTTTGATTTTCCCAAATAGGAATAATTTTTCTGGGATATCAATTTTATCCTTCAGTGTGAATAAGAAGGATCTACTAGTTTTTAGGCCATTAGAGTTAGGTTTTCCAAGTTGAGTAACATCCTCAACTGGGATTGTAATTCCAGCCCCATCTGAGAGGCCTTCTTTTAACTCCTGAGTAGATATCTCTGGGGGAAAATTATAAACTACTATTTTTGTTGGTGATTGTTTTGGGTTCCAATTAGATGCAATAATTGGGGTATTCAGAAGGGATTTAAGGTTAATTATTGTATCTGCTGATTTCTGATCTTCTACAGCTATTAGTAGAGATACATCACGGTTAATGTTAAGAGAGAACATTGATTTTAGCAATTTAAAAATTGCAACTCTTATTGCAGTGATCATTTTTATTTCAAAGGGGGTAGTGGGAGTAATTTTAAGGTAGATTCCTAAGTTTTTGGAGGGAGGATCTTGGGCAGGGAGAGGGGAAATGCTTTTAATTGGGGAGATTTTTTTCCTTTTTTTAGAACTTCTAGAGAGGACCTCTTGAAACTCATTATCATCATTTATGGTTACATTAGCCCCTACACTTATCATTGTCCTATTCTCCGAATTGGAGCTATCATTAGAACTTTGAGATAGGGTGCTTGACCAGCCAGGATGGGTATCTTTCAATATGACACTCTCACTGGAATTTGATTCGGGATCTGGGGGGACTTTATTTTTTGGAGGACTTCTGATCATTGCCTATTGGAAAAAGCTTTAAACACAAAAATAAAACTAAAACAAGAAGAGAAAATGTATGATATTAATCTGTCTATACTATACTATGGGGAGGATAAACACCACAGTATAGCCCTGAGGATGACTTGAGCAGAATTGGTTTGGTACAACTGCTGTTTAGAAGAGATAATAATCACAAGAAAATTTATTTCGATTTTCTTATAAGGCTGCTGTTGCTGTTGTGTCGTGACTTTTTTTAAATACCACTTTATTTTCTTGTTCTTCATGAAACAGTTTTTGTTCATGGTTTCATATCTTCATTCCTAATAGCTTCGGGTTTTTCGGGTTAGGCGTCTTCTATATACTAATTTCTACTCGGTTTGATTTTTATTTCTTATAAAATTATATACATTCCTGAAAATTTTATTAATGAACAAAGAAAGCCATTTATCTACACGTACTTTGTCAATTCATATTTTGTAACTCACTTTTTAAAATTATCTGGTTGTTTTAACGTCTCCCTTAATTTTAAGCTTGATATCCTCGTCTATCTTTAAATGTTTGATTATCAATTTTGCAAATAACTATAAAACACCAATTAAAAACTAAGTTTTTTTTTTTTATACAGCACAGTTACATGCTAAAGACTCGTATATTTGAAGGTGAACGAGACTCAGTTTAAACGTGTCTTGGGATACATTGAGTCTGGAGTAAAAGAAGGAGCAAAATTGCAATGTGGTGGTAAACAGTGGGGAGACAAAGGCTATTTTATTCAGCCCACTGTGTTTTCGGACGTTAAAGATGACATGAAGATTGCCAAAGAAGAGGTAAATATTAATTTGTGCAATATCTTGAATTTGTACATAGAGTAAAGCCTTTTCTCCTCTTCCCTCTTTTCAAGAGGAATTTTTCCCTCTTTTTATTTCTTACTGTTTGAAGATTATGTACCAACGAAAACCTGCCGTGGCGATGTTTGAATCAAGTCATGCTTGAATCAGAATCAGGATCCAATCATAAAATTGCGAAAAATATTTGATTTCGAATAATTGAGTGTCTAAAATTAAAGGCTACCATGGTTGCTGCAGCAGCTCCAACTTGGTAATCAGCAAACCATGACCCATAGCTTCCGAGCTTAAAAAATTGGTCTAAAGATACTGTATTGTGACAAATATTTTCCCCGTTAAAAATGAAAACTAATGGATCATTTCTGTTCTCCTTGTCACACAATTTATTGATTTATTTTGACAGGTAATAAAATAGTAGAAGTTGTATTAGTTACTTGCAAATACTACCCCTTGAGACGGTTGCCGTAAATGGTTGAATGGATTAACAAGAATAAAGAAAAAACGTTTAATTGTTTCAAACAAGAACGACAGGCAAGTAAAGGTTTGACATATGTGACAATTTTGACCATAATATTATCATGGTAATTAATGACATTTTATATAGCGGGATTTTGACTCCAGCACAAGCCCAAGTGGATCATTGTGCATTCGCTAGTGTCATGGCTGATACAGCTCGTGTAAACCTATGAATTTCGCTGCCAGTCTGAGAGGACATGATGTAGCGTCAATGATAGGACAGTTTAGTTTGTTACTGTATAACAAACTCACATTGTTATACAGTAGGCTTCTTAATAATATCGCAAATATTGATAAAGGCTTTTGGGAAGCTGCAAAAAAGTACCAGCTGGTGATAGTTGTGGCTGCAAAAAAGATATTGCTGCAAAACGGCTGCCTGATGTGGCTGCAAAAAAAGTACCAGCCGGTGATAGTTTACTCTATCCAATTCAAATTCTATTAGAGTGAATCCTCGTATCTAGTAGATAATTTCATAGAGCGCACTGCCTTCCTTTTGCTACTAAAAGACAATGAAAACATAGAAAAATGGGTGACAGCGGAAAAAAAAACTTTTTTTGCTAATAATAATAAAAGTCTGAATATTTAGGTGTTGGTGTTATGTCTTGAAAAGCACAAACGCTGTGCAGAAATAAAAGAAAATACATCCTGTTAACTTCCAGTTGGATAATCTATCTTTATATCACAATTCACAAGGTAGCAAAGCAGGTCATTGATCTGATTATTAAAAGGTTGTCAGAAATTATCTACCAGACAACCTGCTTTGTTGCCTTTTGAATAGTAATATAAAGTAGGAACATCCTACTAGGCGTTAATAAGTTTTTCATTATCAAGCAGACAACCTGCTTAGTCCTGACGTTAACAAGATATCCCATTATCAGACAACGTGCTTAGTCCTGCTTTGTTGCCTTGTGCGTTGATATAAAGCCGGATTAACTACTAGACGCTAACAAGGTATCCCATTATCAGGCAACGTGCTTTATTGCCTTGTGAAATAAAATGGAATTTTCTTACTGGACGTTAATAAGATCCGAGTTTTTCATTTGTTTTTTATATCGTTTTTTTTTTTTTTTTATAAATATTACCGGAAATGAAGCTTGAACTTTCGGAATTTTATTGTTTCTTATTCTTCCATTGTCATATTGAAAAATAATAATTGTTTTCTATATTTTCATTTCATTTTAATCATGTCTAGTCGATACAAATTCTAGTGTTTTATTGCCATTAGGGGGTCTAAGCAAAGCAAAAGCTCATATGCCCAAGTAACCAAAATGAGCCACAAACTAAATGTGATTATCCATCTTACTTACAGTAGCTATTGTTTTTATCAGGATTTAGTGGGTAACATTACCGGATCCAATTACGTTTTTTCCATATGCCCTCTTATGGCAGGTATGGTCTAGTGATTAAAATTAACTACCAAATTTGTGTATTAATATTCTTTTTGCGTCTTATTTTGCACCATTTTTTTTTGGAGAGTGGAGGAGGAGCTTGCGCAGCTGTGTTGGCCTTAGGTGGCTTGATGCTACAACGAGTTACGATTAGTAGTTGCTTTTTTTTACTCTTCGGACATATCAAAAAGAACATTAAAAAATTTTTAGGGATTTTTTTTTATCTTCATGAACAAATCCTGCTTTATCTAATTTCTAGAAACGATTTCTTTTAGATATTTGGCCCAGTACAGCAAATCCTAAAATTCTCATCAGCAGAAGAATTAATTGAAAGAGCCAATAGAACTAACTATGGCCTGGCTTCCGGGATTCTAACTAAGAATATTGACACTGCCCTCATGTTTGCTCAAGCTATCCAGGCTGGATCAGTATGGTAGGTTATCCGAATTTTTCCATTTTATATTTTTCTATGCACATTTTCTTTGACAGTTTTAACAATCAACCGTTTATTTTTCATTTAAGACACCAAAAGGTGCAGACAGAAGCTGAGAATTCTCCATGGTAGGCATACTGTAGATAGCATTTTGAATATATTGCTTGAGTACAGGAAATGTGAAAATTGAGGACGGAGAATAGTTCTATCTTAATATCAAAGAAGATGCATATACGTCTAACTGGGGCTCTAATATATATTGGGAAACACACACTTTTGTTTGTTTATTTGGGGTACACTTTACGGTGCCAGAAATACCGAATACTCTGTAACTATGTAGCCTTTTAACCCATGGAAGTGCTTGGTTTTATAAATCTATTGAACTGTCGATTGAACGACTCGACGGGTAATTTTGACGGGATATATCACTCATTGAATCGACTCCACGTGGATCTGTAGGGGTCAAGTGTAGGTTTTTTTTTAATTCAGCTGTTTAAGCTGAACCTTCTTCTATTAAATGAAAGGAAATGCCAGTATATGCTATTTTGACGAGTTGGTTCAGTCAATTCTGAAGTTTTTTCCCTTAATTTAAATAATGTGGAACTGAAACGGGTACAACAGTTTAGATATCTTGGGATAATTATTGATGAAAATTTATCGTTCCATGAACATGTTAAAACTCTATTGGTAAAAGTTTCTAGGAATGTTGGGATTATGTGCCGTCTCCGCCATGTTTTTCCTGTTAATATACTTAAATCAATTTACTTTTCTCTGGTTCACCCTTTTTTCTATATTATGTTTCAGTGTGGGCTTCAACTTTTCCTTCAGTTTATAAACCCCTTCAAATTTTACAAAATAAAGTGCTGAGGATACTTTTCCAGATTGATAATAGGTCTTATGTTACTCATCTTTTTGGATCAGCTGGAATTTTTTCTTTAAATCAACTTCATTTCATTGCAATATCCCAGATATGTCACAATTACGTTTTTGGCCAGTTAGCATCATATTTCCATGGAATTTTCCCTCTTAACTCGTAGTGTCATTCATATCCGACATCACTCAGGCTCAATTTCTCACACGAGTTTAGGCGAACAACTAGAGCAGGATTTAGTTTGAGGCATATTGGTCCGAAGGTGTGGAATTCTATTCCCTTGGATATTAGAGATATTACCAGCAGTTTTGCAGAATGGTGAGGAAGTTTATCTCTGAGAGTTGATTTTGTTTTATTTACCTTGTTTGTATTTGGTCAGTTGTCCAAGAGGCTTGTTTGTATTTTGTATAGGTTTTGATTTTTTTTTTTTTTGGTATTTTTTTCGTTTTTATTTAAATTGCTACCGGTGTTTAATAATTTGTTGTAATTTTTAATGCGCTCAATTATGCCACTAGGCATGCGCGCAGGTGTATTTTGTAGCGTTATTTATATTTCATAAATAAAATATATATCTATCTATTTATCTATATATCTATCTATCTAAGTCTACCCTACCTCAGCCAAAGAAAGTAAGATATTCACAATTGTCTTGTCGCCTTGTCTGGCGACAGCAAAAGGAGAAAAGCTTTTATGATAGAGGCGAGTGGTTGCAGTTATAAAAAATAGGGATTGACGCCAAATCAAGGGTGTCTTTAAATATATGGTTGGTCTCTGGTGGTGCCATAGCCTATCCTACATGAGTTGGATGTTCCAAGAAAAATGGGATGAGAAATTATTCCTTAGCGCACAAAGTTCATGAACTCTCTAGATGGCTTCATTTTTAAAGTTGACGGCATGGAATCTTTGATAAGGAGATTAGCAGCCACTTTGTTTTTGCCTTATTAAGGCTTCGCGATACCGTAAAGGATCATATTGTCTCATCTATTCTAAGAAAATTTAAGCTGTAGAGCTTGGATAAGGGATGTGAAGAAAGAAGAGAAAACTAGAAGCCGACACCTTCTTTCCTGTAAATCTTAGAAACACTATTTAACTTTCCCCCTCTCGTGCTCAAGATAAGATGTTCAATTTTATTGCAACTCACATTATCAGAAAGTGTAATTTTTGTTTTTGATTAAATGAAACAGATTTTTCTTCTAATAGTTCAGGAAAGGGTAGATCCTAAAATATTCTATAGTACCTGCTCGGTAAACGGTAAAAATTAGTTTAAAGGAATTATCACTTGCGTAATTTGACTGGTTTGGGGTTTCTCTGTGGTGCTATCTGCTTTGATTGGCAAACTCGTCAACAAAAGGGAAGTATATTTCATTGCCAGGGAAGTCTTTTTAGGCAAATTTCACAGTCAAACCAGAAATTCTCGACAACTCTCGATGATAGCTAGTCTCCTGGGAGAATTTGCTAATGGCCCCTTCGTCTTTGAAACCATCAGTCGACGTTATGGCTCACAAATGATTCTTAAGGTATCGCTTGGCCTTAAAACTTACCATTCAAGCAATAACCTAGTTTTTAATCTGCAAGGGGTGTAGAAGCATCGTAGGCTACCCCCTTATTAATGAAAAATGTGAAGAATAGAGCGAAGCCAAGGAGACTAACTTAGGGAACTCCAGATAGCTGCAGAAACGTAAAACCATCAAGAATAACTTCCATGCGGCGATTACCTAAGTAACTTTCAACCGCAGCTTCTAGCCGACTATAAAGCTATTGGACTTGAGCATCTTTGATAAGGATCTATGCCAATCTATCAAGAGCCTATGAAAGGGTGGATGCCCTGACCTTATATTGTATCTCTGTACCAGAAGCTTGATATATGCCCAATGCAGAGCCATGAGGCACTTTAAGGTTGACTGTTCCTATCAGAATCCTTGATCTTGTTGGCCTAGCACCTTTTATTATTTTAGGTCCTTGTAAAGTGTTGCAGGAAAAGTGCTGTTGTGGACTTTCTATGTAGGGAGAAGACTCTGAGGTCTAACTGAGCCTCTATTCATTGATTGCCATTTGGTTTTAGGGATAGGGACAGTTTGGTTTTCTCTTTGTCCGGAAAGACTACAGAGTGAAAGCACATTCCTAGAATAAGGGTGATATAATTGTGACTATTTCAGCGGTACAGCGTATTAGCACAATGTTCGTGATGTGATTAAGTTGTAAAGTCTATTTATATCTTGGCTTTAACATTATGGAGGATTTTAGTAATAAATAACACACTTGGTCAAGAATTATATCCCTGCCATAGGAGAAGCTGGGAACCTCTTTGGTGTCTTGAACCAATGTCTGAAAATTGAACTTTGGCTTTGTTAAGTACCTCAATCCTTTACAAAAACCCTAACCTTTTTAGATCTCATTTAAGATTTTTCAAGTTACAGCAACTCCATTCTTACACCTTCGATCAAATTTATTTTGTCTTCGATGCTCTTCGACAACACTGAATTTTATGATTTTTTTGCTTTGTTTTGATTGTCTGATCGCAATGAAGGTTAAAACAGGATTTTTTTTCTTATAAATATTGGGATCGGCTTTAATGCAATATGAATTTTGATTGAGGGCTTATGCATGAGTACTATGGCATGCTAGTTGGTAAATAGTGCTACTTTACAAAGATGCAATAGCGCAATAGTTACATTTTTATTAATTTTGTATATTTTGTTTGATTTTACGCTAAGCTTCAAAGTGCCTTATTTGGAATGAGGAGTTTTTTCCGTTGCTTTAGGAAACCATTAGGTTGACTTTTGTAATTTTTCAGGATAAACTGTTACGATGCTGTTTGTTCACAAGCACCTTTTGGCGGATTTAAGCAATCTGGTATTGGCAGAGATCTGTAAGTTTAAATATTGCTATACTAATTTCTCTTATCAAAAACTAAATTAATTCATACGACTATAAGCACATCATCGTAATAAAATATGGTATTTTTATTATTAAATAGACAAGGTAAGGTTTATGTTGAAAATTGCATCCACAACCACACATGCACTCTCTGCTGGAAACAGAGAATCAGGAGATCGGTACCTGTGATACTCGAACCATTGGTCAAGCATGGAAATAAACTACTTCTACAACTAACAAGTTACTACAGCCCCAAGCCGTTTGAGGCCAACACAGCTACGCACGCTTTTCCTCCATCCAAATCTATTCAAAGCCTTCCTCTACACCCTTCCAAGAAGTTTTAATTTCCCTTAAATATATCCTTATGACATCCTCCCGCACCATTCTGGGACGACCTCCTATCACATACGAATAAAAGCTATTACAACCTCTACAAGAGCCGGATTCACTTCTTATGTCAGATAAAAAAAAAAAAAAACATAAAAAAAAAAAAAAACAAAATAAAAAAAAAAAACAAAGAGCGACATGCAAACATTGAAAACTAATCGCAAACAAAATGTGTCAAACACAAAATAATCAATATAGAAATTTAATGCACTTTTTTAAATTTAATTTATACAAACAAAACGTCTCGGAATTAGTAAAACAAACTTTACACAATGAATGGTAAAATTGAGAAAAAGAAAGGGAAGAGGGTATCGCACTTTATTAGCATTTCAATTTTGGACGAGGGATAAGTCCTTCTAAATATTTCTGTGAAAAATGCTATTGTTATAAAAAGGGGAATTTTTGTTGAGGAAGAACGAGGGAGAGGTTCTCCAAGCGAGAAAAATGACTTGTGAAAGCAAATTTGATCCAAACTATGGATATCATAATAGTTTCGTTCACTGAATATTCTCAGGTGAAAATGTGTGAGGTGTACTCTACTGAAGAATTTCACTTACTAGCTCTAAGTTTAACAAGATACGTGTTTAAAAAATCAAGCCTTTACCCCCCCCCCCATCCCCTTCCTAAGAATGTTTGTTATTGAAAAATGTACGTTAGTTACGCAATAACATTAATAATTCTCTTCATTAATTAGATTCAATAAGCCCCTTGGACTACATAATAACTATAGGGATTTCCCATAGTCTTTGTGTTTGTTCCTCTTTTTTGTTTAAGCATGTATTTGTTTGTTTGCAAATGGTACGATCTATTTGGAAACACTAATTAGTTTGTTTTTGCAATATATTTCTTGAATCAAAATCTATACAAAGGCATAGACTTAAAATATTGCCCTTTTTTAGAAAATAACAATCTCTTTATTTAAACTCTCGGAAAAGTCTGTATTAAGGTTTCGTGAAAAATGCGCCGGTTTCTAATACTTTGCGAAGAACTGTTTATCATTGCTCTGCGAAATTGTATCACTTCCTTAAAACGACTGTCATAGCATAGCACCGTGGCTTAAAACATATGGGTATAGCACTCGATGGTGTGCACATCAATGTGTATCAGCACAATAGGGACTGGAGTGGAGAAAAAATATCCTTTCTAAAGATACTTAAAAAAGTTTCAAATATAAAAAGAAATTAATGAAGGTTAGTGGCATATCGTTACCTTTGCTAATGTCGCGAGGTTAAGGGACCATGAGATCTAGGTGTGCCATGCGTGAGTGGTTGATACCCGATCAGTGGAGTTATATGCAAAGGCTAAGGAGCAGTGGGGAGAAGAATTGTATTTTAAGGCGGGGCTTCAAAAGAGCCAGCTAAAGTTTATTATTTGTGTTAGGTCAGATGGGTTACCACTAGGTGGGAGAAGGAAGTATCTGGGAGGGGTTAGGCAAGCTTCTGGTCCTCACTTCTGTCCCATTTGCGGGAAAGAGGAAGATGTGGTTCATTTTGTGTGGAAGTGTAGTGAATTAATAGATTTAAAAAAAGAATTGTTTGGAGTTGAGGCTAGGGGGAGATATGAGACAATAAATTTATTAGCAAGGAAAGATATGGGAGGCATAAAGAGATTCGTAAGGTTCCTGACGGTGGGTATAGAGCACAGAGAAAGGTTTTTTGAACATTAGGGGTGAGAGGAATATTTCACTAGCCTAGATTATACTTTTGTGCCAATTTATGTTTGTATGAAAGTGTCTTTGTTTGTGTGACCACGGCCCTGTGGGCTTTTGTGTCAATAAATTCTATTCTATAAGGTTTCTCCTTTAAGCCTACATACATTTCAAAATCGGTATAACTGTGATCGTTCGCATCGTATTGAATTTGTAATATCTTTCAATTTAATTTTAATTATACATAATAAACCTTACAGAAAATCTTTATCTAACTTGGGCGATGAAATTAAAGAAATCAAAATAATTTTTTGTTAAGACAACCATGATTACCACCCAGGGGCGGATCCAGGATTTTTTAGGGGGGGGCGGCAAAATAGGTTAATCCGATAAACTTGCGTTAGGAGTAAGTTTATTTAACGCAAACTTGCGTTAATTAAGTAAATTACACTACTTTAGACTATGCTGGGGATCAAAATTTCTTTTGATCCCCACCCCTGCAAAAAAATATGATGAAAACAATGAAACTTTGTGCGATTGAGGTTGTAATTTTGTCTTTTTCAGTGGAAAGGAAGGCATCGAGAACTACTTGGAAACGAAGACAATTACCATCAAGGTCCCCCAGAAAAATTCATAGGTATTGAAAAACCCAGTGAAATCGTTGTCATTTTATACATGTCAGCAATGTGATTTTCAGTCGAAGTTGCCTTTAGTGATATTTGAATTTGTGTGGTTTTTATAACTACTTGGGTTTTTCTGTTTGTTTTTTTTACGTCTTATTTTGAGTAAATGTTGGTTGTTAACAAAATATATTTTTTTTTTCTTAGAGGTTTCTCTTTCAATGATCCTATTTCCAGTAAGCGCTGATTGACCGGTGATACATTTCTTCCCAATGTCTGCTGACTGCTGATATGTCACTACATTGCAGGGGGGGCACTGAATTCCCACTTTTTTTTTATTCAGCAAGTCTTGCTGTACTCTAAATTGCTTAAGGATATGCCACGAAGCTTTAGCTTAGTTGCTGTTTAACCCAAACAATAGACAAGAAATCTCCAGAGGCAATATTAGTTTATATTCCAAGATAAGGGATGGCTAATGATCATATATTCAGCAAAAGTGGTGGTAACATTCGAAATACTATGAAAAAGAGTAAAGTAAATAAAAATTACCACATATAAGTGGAGTATTGCTACCCGTTTTTGAAGTAACGCAATTATCACAGGTGTTATATATCAAGATGTTTATGCCACTTATATATATGGTGTGCCACCCCTTAAACCCCCAAAGAGGCTAATAATACTAGTATTACGTACATATTAGACTGATAAAATTAAATCGGTCACTGTAAATCTACTTATATCGAAAAACAGAATTCTTGTAAGTTTGCAGTATGTAATTTGATATTGTCATAATTAAAAAGAAAACTCTTTTTTTGGCAGTAAGGTGCAAATGAAACTAGAATTTTTGGAGGATTATATGATGAGATGCAACAAAATATTTATTTGTAAGATTTTAACTTCGACATCTTATATAAAAGGTAGATTTCTTCACGAGGTCTTGAATTCTCAAATGACTTTTCTTGGAGATACTTAGCTTTTAATTGATTTTCTTAGAGTTTTTTGGTGAAATAGTTGCGTTTATATGAATAGTGGTGATGAGACGATTGATTGAAATTGGGGATTCTTCTAGAATCGGAACTGAAATGGAGAACATTTTTTTGATTCTTAAGACAAATCCCCCATCATATAGTTTTCAAGTAACAGAATATCGTATCTTTGGCTACCATTTATTATTTAAATATACCCATTACTAGGATATTTACTAAGTTTCTCAATTAAGATGGAGTAATCCTCTCATAATATTAACTGTTGTTTTTCTTTAAGTTTTAAACTGGTGTTCAAGGTTAAATAGGTGTAAGGTGTCATCACTCGAGAATTTTTATGTCTTTTCAAGTGCAGTGCCAAATTACTCGTTTCCTTTAGCTCTTTAAGATAGGCCTTGAAACCCATATATAACGCTAGTCACGAATAAACTTATCTCTAAGGAATTGAGTTTGTCACCCCTCCCCTCGGGAGATAGGTGAAGAGGTAATGGATGTCGAAGAAGCACTAATGTTTCCACTTAGCCTTTGGGTTTTGTATATATTGAAGCCTTTGATGAGACCATTAATTATTAGAATCGTGAGTTTTTTGGGAATCGAAACTGAAATCGAGAAAATGTTTCTTATTTTTGAAACGAGTTCATCGTCGGGTTATTTTTAAGTAAACAAAAATTGTGTATCTGCTTCCAATTTATTTATTTAAAGTTATCCATTGCTATGATATTTACCAAGTTTTTATTTTTTATTTTATGGCGTAGTGGACCTATACACTGGGTCAAGGCTCAGGTCTTAAAGGGCCATTGCTCCTGCAATCCCCCCCCCCAAAAAAAAAAAAATTTTTAGGACTGAGCTCATATAAATTGCTAGCTACTGGACCTTTCCTTTATCCACTATGTCCTCCAGCTTAGCATTCAGTGCATAGAAAATTTCCAGCTGTTATCTACTCCTAAGTTGGTGTTCTTCTACCAGATATCTCCGTGTTTCCACGGTCGTCTTACATTTTTGGCATGAAAAGGAATAAGCCCTTCCTATTCGTACAAGATCGTTTCCCAAAGTTCCCCATTCTCACCTCCGACCTTCTTAGTCGTAGAAAATGTTTAGTCAAGGTGAGATTAAACTTCTGAAGTATTGCTTTTGCTGAATTTTATCTCACCTTCCTCTGCCAATTTTCTTCCATTGCTCCACCTCTTCGCTGCTGTTTTCCAGAAGCTATCGGAAAAAGTTCCTGATTGAGGTCAAGGCAATTCTCTCATAGTATTAATTGCTAATTGCTTTTTTTAAGTTGTAAATTCCTCTAGTGTCATTAATCTGCGGGCTTGCGTAAAGGATTTTCTGTGTCGTTTGAAATTCATTACTAAATTTTTCAACTTTATGAGGATTTAAAACTGATCAACTATTTTAAACTACAATTTTTTTTATATTGGAAGTATTATTTTTTCTCTGACTCTTTAAAATTTGCGTTGAAACTCTTTTTTTTGTAGAAACACATATAACATCAGGATTTATCTCGGGGAGGATCCGGGGAATCGAATCATACAGATTGAAATTCCTCGCATAGATTGGTTTTCAACTAGGTTTAACGTATTCACCATTTACTACTACTATTAACAATTCACCACTACATTAAGCCGCCTGAGGCCAACACAGCTACGCACGCTCCTCCTTTCCAATCTATTCAAAGCGTCCCTCTTAGCACCCTCCCAGGAAGTTTCTATTTCCCTTAAATCTGTCTTTACGACACCCTCCTACCCCAACCGCGGACGAACTGCTTTCCGTTTCGCCCTAGATGGTTTGCCGAAAAGGACATTTTTTGGCAATTTGTCATCCTTCATCCGCAGAACGTGCTCTAGCCATCTCGACCTTTCTCTCATTATATCCCAAGAAATCGGGATTGAATCACACTTTTCGAACAGCCTACTGTTTGAAATACGAGTTCACCATTTGTGTGGACTAATTGAATTATCAATTAGCTAAATAAACTGTTACAAATTTGTTATGTCAAGTCCTTTTACAACAAATAAATGGGGTGTTGCTGCCCATCCAACGCTCCGAAAGGCGGAAGTCACCAGCGCTTTACTTAAAACTAAATCAATACTGTGCTTTAGTTTGAAATCTTAATTTAGCCAATTTGGTTTTTCACACGTATGAAAGGAATGGTTTCAAATGTAAGTAAGCCTGGTGTTAATTTGTTTCACACTAGATAAATAAAACACAATCGGTTGTTACATTGTGCTAATTATTGAAAAAGAATTTCCGGAAGTTTTGGCAGTATCTTTGAATATTATTTTTGGCAGTATTTTAATATTATAAAGGACAAAAAATTTGTTTGATTTTTTTTTTCATTAAAGCACAAACGACACTAGTCTTTTCGGTAGTTTGACGGACAGCAAAACCACCCTTGTTTATCGAACTTTTTGTTCATTTATTTTCTGTTATTTAATTATTTCTTTTTAACGTAGGTACTTGTCTGATATAGTCCCGACCATTCAAGTTGTTCATCCATTGAGGCATTGTAGAACCGTTTTTTTTCGTTAGTATCTTTCAACTTAGCATGAGACAAGACAAAGAGAAGTGACAGAATAGATGGGAAAAATAAAATTTTAGTTATATTTTTTCACATTAGGGGGGTAGGGGTAAAGTATTAGGACATTATGAAATTAGAAAACAATTCTTACTTCATAAAATGCAGAATAATTATTCCTAACACATTAGGCATGCAGACCCGCTATACTTTACCCCCCCCTCTAATGTCCAATTATATTGCCCAGATTTGTTGCTAAAGGATTATATTTTTATCATACTTAGGTATGTTTCATAAGGATTGAGCGTCAGAGAAACAGGTTCTACATAGATGAAGAATATTAGGTCGGGGCTATATCATACAAGTACCTTAACGTATTTATGTTTAAAACCCTTTATATTCAAATTCTGTTGGCTTTTCAATTGACATAGTGCTTATAGATCAATAGTAGTAATGTTAGGGCAATAAAAAAAAGTAAAGAATACGGCACTTGACTTTAGAATCCCTACAGGCGGCGGTGATCTCTGTTTCATGGCTTTAAAGCCAGGAAGTGCAAGGGGGGATTCCCCTTCCTGTTTACTTTCTCCAGATTTCTCCATGTACCTGTTTAGAGCTGGGTCGACTCTGGCTGAGTTTACAGAGTTCCGCCCAAGGGCGGATCCAGGATTTTTTAGAGGGGGGGGGGCGCAAAATAGGTTGATCCGATAAACTTGCGTTAAGAACAAGTTTAATTAACGCAAACTCGTGTTAATTAAGTAAATTACACTACTTTAGACTACGTTAGAGGGCCCCCCTGGATCCACCACTGATTCCCGTTCTAAACCAAATAACCAGAACTCGAACTTTTATCCTCACAGACAAAGGGTTTCAAGTCTAGCAAGCTATTGTTAATTAAGAGCAGAAACATGCTGGCCAGTAGCGTCCTTGAGGGGGGTGGCACCCCCCCCAATAATGCTTGTTTTCAACATAAGGAAAACAAGAAAAACAGGAGTCCATTACACTTCATAATACGTTCCACAATAATATTTTTCCAAATATACTTTCTTGAAACCATATCATCAAGTAAAAGTGAGCCTAGTTAATGGACAAAATAGAAAAATGTTCTATACTTCATTTTTCATCCCATTTAAATTTTTCATATTTAAGGAACTTTTAATTTCTAAAATCTATCAGTTCAAGATTAGATTCCCCTGTTTTAAAACTTTCAAAAGTGGGGATGAATACACCCTCTAAATCTGCAAATAGGACAGAAATGGAATCATTGAAGAATAAGAAGGTAGATTAACATCTGCTCTTAATATAATTTCCTGAATGAAATAGAAATCGTTGAAAAAGAAAATAAGACTTAGTGCTTTTTATAATGGTATTCGTGCTGTAAATAGATCGGTTGTAATGGTCATGAACTTTGGTAGAGGGGGATCCGCTCCAGGAATAATTTAATTGTTTTAATTTTCATTTCCAGTATTTAACTGAAAATCCAATGTGGCTCCAAATTCTCTTATTTCTAATTGAAACGCCTAATAAGCGCTGATAACGTCCTATTTCTTTCGTTTCAAATTCACATAGTAACCCATAAATGTAGAACTGCCTCTATGTATAATGCTGTGCTGACTTCTTGCTATTTTCGCTTTTCTAAATATTTCTTTTAACCAGCTCCAAAAAGACATAAATGTGGTAAGAATTGTGACTGAAATTAGTCGTATTTCACACAACGGCAGCGCTACTTGTGGGACATTTATATCTGCATCAGCATGCTGTACGAAATGTCTGCTGAGACTGGAATCAAGTGAATTTAAACAAAATACGTATATTTGTCTCGAAATTTAGAAATTTTTTGTGCACGTGTAAGCGGTACCAACCCATTCTCCTTTTCTATTGTTATCAGTTTTATCATGCAGCACAAGGAGACCAAACTTTGCTTGTGAACAGAATTATAGACATAAAAACGATATTCAGTGTAGCCCCCCTCCGGAAATGTATACCCCTCATACCCTGATTTACACAAGAAAAACTTTAGTGTAATTTTTATACAATTCGTTTTTTTTAACAAAGATACAAAGGGAAAGGTAATTTAAAACTCTAGGAGTCGAATTTTCCTTTCAATTGGCATTCCTGGCAATTTTTAATTAATCTAAGGTTTCTGCCGTGATGATGCCAAGAAAATAAAGGGGGGATATGTACTGCGGCATTAGTGGTGAATCTACCTGAAAAAAAGCCGAGTGCATACGACATTCAACGCTGCACCCTGAAAGCTTGTTTAAGCTATACTACTGTCGTCTGCAGCAGGTCATTGCTGACATCAAACAGTTCATGGTAACGAACTGTAAGTAAGGAGCGACCCGGCTCAATGGTAACCGAAACTCTAAAAAACGGAATTTTGATATCAATAGATACATTAAAAGAATCAAATTTTAATTCTGATTTTAAATATATAAGTTTCATCAAGTTTAATTCTACCCATCAAAAGTTACGCGCCTGAGAAAATTTGGCTGATTTTCAAAAAAAGGGGGAAAGACCCTCTAAAAGTAATAGAACCTTAATGAAAATCACACCATCATATTCAGAGTATCAGATAACCCTACTGTACAGGTTTCAAGCTCCTATCTACAAAAATGTGGAATTTTCTATTTTTTGGCCAGAAGAAAGATCACGGATGCGTGTTTATTTTGTTTTTTTTTTCTTTTCCGCAGGGGTAATCGTATTGACCCAGTGGTCCTAGAATATCGTAGGAGGGCACATTGGAACGGAAATTAAAGTTCTAGTGCCCTTTTTAAGTGACCAAAAAAATGGAGGGCAACTAAGCCCCCTCCCACACTCATTTTTTCTCAAAGTCACTCAATTAAAATTTTGAGATAGCCATTTTAATCAGCATAGTCGAAAATCTAATAAATATGTATTTTAGGATGACTTAATCCCCCATAGATTCCAGGGGAAGGGCTGCAAGTTATGAACTTTGCCCATTGCTTACATATTGTATTGGTTATTGGGAAGTATACAGACATTTTCAGGAAAGATTTTTGTCATGGTGGGGGGGGGGGCTGGAGGAGGGGGTTACTCGGGAGAGTCTCTCCGTGGAGAATGTTTCTTTGGGGTAAGGGACATTTTTATGAAGGGGGCGCTGGATTTCCAAGCATTATTTAAAAAACGATCAGAAATTAAATAAAAAAAACAAGTTTTTTCAACTCAAAGTAATAAGCAACAATAGAACTTAAAACGAACAAAAATTATTACGTATATGAGGGGGTTCGCTCCCAAGTCAATACCTCGCTCTTTACGCTACAATTATTTTTTAGTGCTTTCAAAAGAGCTATCTATTCTAATTAAACGGCCTTTGTGATTCAGGGGTTTGTGAATTAAATTTTTTTTTAACTTTTAACGTAAAGAGCGTGGTATTGACTAAGGTGAGAACCCCCTCATATACGTAATAACATATACGTAATAAACAAAATAATAAAAAAACAAGCGATACGGCTCAATAGTAATCGAAACTTTTAAAAACGGATTTTGATGTCAATAAATGTATCAAAAGAATGGGCTTATGTTATAATGTTGATTCTAAATATATAAAATTTATTAAGTTTAGTATTACTCATCAAAGGCTACGAACCTGAGAAAATTTACCTGATTTTTAAAGAGGGGGAAACAGAAAACCCTATTACATAGGTTTCAAGCTCATATCTGCAAAAATCTGCAACTTTGTATTTTTTGCCAGAAGAAAAATATACGAATATAGAAATTCGTTACGTAAGTTAATTTGTAAATAACGTCACAATCAAATTTAGAGACAGTCATTTAGCAAAAGAAAAGTAAAATTTTTATGCAAATTTTGTTTACTTATTCAAAGACGGTGAGCCAAAATAAAATCTGCATTAATTAAAAAACGATCAGAAATTGAATAAAAAAAAACAAGTTTTTTAAACTGAAAGTAAGGAGCGACATTAAAACTTAAAACGAACAGAAATTATTCAGTATATGAAAGGGGCTGTCCCCTGCTCAACGCCTCGCTCTTTACGCTAAAGTTTGACTCTTTCTCACAACTCTTATTTTTTAAAACAATAAAAAAAAAACTTTAGCGTAAAGAGCGAGGCGTTGAGGAGGGGACAGCCCCTTTCATATACGGTATAATTTCTGTTCGTTTTAAGTTTTAATGTCGCTCCTTACTTTCAGTTTAAAAAACTTGTTTTTTTATTTAATTTTTAGTAAAAGCCAAGCACCAGCAATTATATTTATAATTGCATAATGTGTTTTTATTGTTTATAATGTATTGCATAATGTTTTTAAATTCAACAAGTAGCGTGTTTGTTAAATAGTCACTTTCCTTCATTACCGCTTGAATAGCATCTACTTCAATAGCATATCTTCTTGCCCCCCCCCCCCATAAAAATACTGTAGCTACGCCCCTGATGCTGGCATTAGCGTTGGTGGGAGCAGTCGTAGTATACGTAGCTGCAGAAGTATTTTGAACCTCTGTATTGCGATATTGGCATCAAATTTGCAATGAAAAACCTCAGACATCCTTAAATAGAACTACGGCAGAAATCATACATACTTTGTGAAATATGTGCTTGTTATAAGTTTGGACCACTGAATAAGTTTGATATCTTAAAATAGTTTAAGGAACAACTTTTCGACAAGAAGGATCTTAAACAAAGATTATGATAAATAAAGTCACGTTTTCAACTAGGTTTAATTCCTTAAAATTGTTTAAGGAACAACTTTTTGATAAAAAGGATCTTAAACAAAGATTTTGATAAATAGTCACGTTTTCAACAAGGCTTAATTCCTTAAAATAGTTTAAGGAACGACTTTTCGACAAAAGGATCTTAAAAAAAGATTTTGATAAATAAAGTCACGTTTTCAACAAGGTTTAATTCCTTAAAATAGTTTAAGGAACAACTTTTCGACACAAGGATCTAAAAAAATATTTTGATAAATAAAGTCACGTTTTCAACAAGATTTAATTCCTTAAAATAGTTTAAGGAACAACTTTTCGACAACAAGGATCTTAAACAAAGATTTTGATAAATTAAGTCACGTTTTCAATAAGGTTTAATTCCTTAGAACAGTTTAAGGAACAACTTTTTGACAAATAAAGTCACGTTTTCAACAAGGTTTAATTCCTTAAAATAGTTTAAGGAACAACTTTTCGACAGAAGGATCTTAAACAAAGATTTTGATAAATAAAGTCACGTTTTCAACAAGGTTTAATTCCTTAAAAAAGTTTAAGGAACAACTTTTTGAAAAATAAAGTCACGTTTTCAACAAGGTTTAATTCCTTAAAATAGTTTAAGGAACAAATTTTCGACAGAAGGATCTTTAACAAACATTTTGATAAATAAACTCACGTTTTCAACTAGGTTTAATTCCTTAAAATTGTTTAAGGAACAACTTTTTGATAAAAAGGATCTTAAACAAAGATTTTGATAAATAGTCACGTTTTCAACAAGGCTTAATTCCTTAAAATAGTTTAAGGAACGACTTTTCGACAAAAGGATCTTAAAAAAAGATTTTGATAAATAAAGTCACGTTTTCAACAAGGTTTAATTCCTTAAAATAGTTTAAGGAACAACTTTTCGACAACAAGGATCTTAAACAAAGATTTTGATAAATTAAGTCACGTTTTCAATAAGGTTTAATTCCTTAGAACAGTTTAAGGAACAACTTTTTGACAAATAAAGTCACGTTTTCAACAAGGTTTAATTCCTTAAAATAGTTTAAGGAACAACTTTTCGACAGAAGGATCTTAAAAAAAGATTTTGATAAATAAAGTCCCGTTTTCAACAAGGTTTAATTCCTTAAAATAGTTTAAGGAACAAATTTTCGACAGAAGGATCTTTAACAAACATTTTGATAAATAAACTCACGTTTTCAACTAGGTTTAATTCCTTAAAATAGTTTAAGGAACAACTTTTCGACAAGAAGTATCTTAAACAAAGATTTTGATAAATAAAGTCACATTTTCAACAAGGTTTAATTCCTTAAAATAGTTTAAGGAACAACTTTTTGACAAATAAAGTCACGTTTTCAACAAGGTTTAATTCCTTAAAATAGTTTAAGGAACAACTTTTCGACAGAAGGATCTTTAACAAACATTTTGATAAATGTTGAAAAGTCACGTTTTCAACAAGGTTTAATTCCTTAAAACAGTTTAAGAAACAACTTTTTGACAAATAAAGTCACGTTTTCAACAAGGTTTAATTCCTTAAAATAGTTTAAGGAACAACTTTTCGACAGAAGGATCTTTAACAAACATTTTGATAAATAAAGTCACGTTTTCAACAAGGTTTAATTCCTTAAAATAGTTTAAGGAACAACTTTTTGACAAATAAAGTCACGTTTTCAACAAGATTTAATTCCTTAAAATAGTTTAAGGAACAACTTTTTGACAAATAAAGTCACGTTTTCAACAAGGTTTAATTCCTTAAAATAGTTTAAGGAACAACTTTTCGACAAAAGGATCTTTAACAAACATTTTGATAAATAAAGTCACGTTTTCAACAAGGTTTAATTCCTTAAAACAGTTTAAGGAACAACTTTTTGACAAATAAAGCCACGTTTTTAACAAGGTTTAATTCCTTAAAATAGTTTAAGGAACAACTTTTCGACAGAAGGATCTTTAACAAACATTTTGATAAATAAAGTCACGTTTTCAATAAGGTTTAATTCCTTAGAACAGTTTAAGGAACAACTTTTTGACATATAAAGTCACGTTTTCAACAAGGTTTAATTCCTTAAAATAGTTTAAGGAACAACTTTTCGACAGACGGATCTTAAACAAACATTTTGATAAATAAAGTCACGTTTTCAACAAGTTTGAATTACTGAAAATAGTTTAAGGAACAACTTTTTGACAAATAAAGCCACGTTTTTAACAAGGTTTAATTCCTTAAAATAGTTTAAGGAACAACTTTTCGACAGAAGGATCTTCAACAAACATTTTGATAAATAAAGTCACGTTTTAACAAGGTTTAATTCCTTAAAATAGTTTAAGGAACAACTTTTCGACAAGAAGTATCTTATACAAAAATTTTGATAAATAAAGTCACGTTTTCAACAAGGTTGAATTCCTGAAAACAGTTTAAGGAACAACTTTTTGACAAATAAAGTCACGTTTTCAACAAGGTTTAATTCCTTAAAATAGTTTAAGGAACAACTTTTCGACAGAAGGATCTTTAACAAACATTTTGATAAATAAAGTCACGTTTTCAACAAGGTTTAATTCCTTAAAACAGTTTAAGGAACAACTTTTTGACAAATAAAGTCACGTTTTCAACAAGATTTAATTCCTTAAAATAGTTTAAGGAACAACTTTTCGACAGAAGGATCTTTAACAAACATTTTGATAAATAAAGTCACGTTTTCAACAAGGTTTAATTCCTTAAAATAGTTTAAGAAACAACTTTTTGACAAATAAAGTCACGTTTTCAACAAGATTTAATTCCTTAAAACATTTTAAGGAACAACTTTTTGACAAATAAAGACACGATTTCAACAATGTTTAATTCCTTAAAATAGTTTAAGGAACAACTTTTAGACAAAAGGATCTTCAACAAACATTTTGATAAATAAAGTCACGTTTTCAACAAGGTTTAATTCCTTAAGATAGTTTAAGGAACAACTTTTTGACAAATAAAGTCACGTTTTTAACAAGGTTTAATTCCTTAAAATAGTTTAAGGAACAACTTTTCGACAGAAGGATCTTTAACAAACATTTTGATAAATAAAGTCACGTTTTAACAAGGTTTAATTCCTTAAAATAGTTTAAGGAACAACTTTTCGACAGAAGGATCTTTAACAAACATTTTGATAAATAAAGTCACGTTTTCAACAAGGTTTAATTCCTTAAAACTGTTTAAGGAACAACTTTTTGACAAATAAAGTCACGTTTTCAACAAGATTTAATTCCTTAAAATAGTTTAAGGGACAACTTTTCGACAGAAGGATCTTTAACAAACATTTTGATAAATAAAGTCATGTTTTCAACAAGGTTTAATTCCTTAAAATAGTTTAAAGAACAACGTTTCGACAAGAAGTATCTTAAACAAAGATTTTGATAAATAAAGTCACGTTTTCAACAAGGTTTAATTCCTTAAAATAATTTAAGGAACAACTTTTCGACAAGAAGCATCTTGCACAAAAATTTTAACAAATAAAGTCACGTTTTCAACAAGGCACAATTTTCCCTCTTAAGAGGTGACCAACAATTATTTAAATGTTCCAGCGATTGGAAAGTGCAATTCCTGTTCCAGCGATTGGAAAGTGCATTTTGTAACAAAAATCCTAGCCCAACACTCTTCGTCCTCTGAACTTCCATCTTCAGTCCTCTTCGCTATGTAAATGATTTGGTTTAAAGGTGTACGCCTTCATTTTAATCCTATTCAGGTCTACCTCATAAACGTCATCTCGATATGTCTTTCAGGTGGGAAGAGACAAAAATCTTTTTTAGAGGAGACAAGACTGAAGTATTTAGTTTCTCTTCCTTTTCAATGAGCATTTTCCACTGTTTTAGTTGAATTGCTCAGTTTTCACCGATTAATTGTTCTTCCCATATGATGTACCTCATTTATCCCGCCTGTCCTCAACACACGATCAGTCTTGGGGCTCACAATTTAAAATTTTCCTGAAGCTCAACTGTTAATCCCTGAAATTTTAGCCTGACAGTGTCGTGTCTTTCCTGTCTTTTTTTTATTGTTACTAGAGTCTGTAATATATATAAAATAAAACGCAATATCGGCAACAATCGTTTCAAACTTTAATACTTTCATAATTTCTTGTTTACAAGCTGAATAAATAGGTTCTTATTGATGTAAATGAGCAAGTCATGCAAATAATTGTCCCGGGTTCGACAATAGCTTTTTTTAACAACTCTGATATTGCGATATGGATAGTAGGCTCATTGGGGTGGTAACCAGGGAGGGGTGGGGACCAGTAACACATGAGAAAAAATTTACCAGATGTGTCAAAAACTAGCTTTACACTCGTTTTTATGAATTTTTACGGTCAAATGAGGTTTCTTGCTGGAGGGGGGGGCACTATCTCCTGGCAACCCCCAGAACCTTTGTGATTAAAGAAAGAGTGTTACCGACAACAGTATATTGATGAGTGTTCGTTTATTAAAAATGTCTAAAAAAATAGCACTAAACACACAAAATCAACATCATTATGTCGTGTCCATACATCAGTATGAGAATCCTTCACCTGAGAATAAAACAAGAGATCAAAATCGCAATTTATTTTCCAGAGGTCAAACAGGGCTCACGCAATTAGTTGCTTATGAATTCTTTTCGGGGACTCGGATGGTTATTGTCTTCGTTTCCAAATAGTTGTTCAAGCCTTCTTCTCCCCTGTAAAACAGTAATGTTAAAGTATAGTACATTCGGTACTCTTGCATTATGCGGGCCTCTCGGGTTAACTACTGTAGAGTAGGCAATGATAAAACCCGTTTTTGACATGTTTACCGATATGGACTAGGCACTGATAGCGTGCTTTTCATTGCGTATACGATATTAAACTGTGGCTTTTTGGGGTTTAGGGGGGAAAAAGGTACCTACTTTAGGTAAGGTTACGTATTTTATATATGCTATGCTTTACCCCCCACCCCCCTAAGTTACAAATATATAGCCCAAATTTGTTTCTAAACTATTATATATTCATCCTATTTTATTTCATTAGCATTAACCAAACTTGACTTTTTAGAAAGGCCCGCATAATGCAAGAGTACCATACTCTCGCAGAGGTAATCTTGGTATTGAAGAGTTTGATATTAAGGTTTAAAGTCTTTGTGCAATTTTTGCTGTCTCATTTTTCTGCTTATAGAAAGACAACAATTTTGCTACCATTCGAAAGTTTAAGTTCTATTCATCTATCTAGCTATGCTTTTGAAATTCGGCGTACATGACTTTATTGTAGTCATGTACGTTTGAGAAAAGTTGAAAAATAGACAATTTTCGTATTTTTAAGCAACCTTAGATCTTTGTCCAAAAAAACGTCTAACTAATATCAGTATTCTGACTTGGTGAATGAATAGATCTGAGTCTTAGACTAAGGAATCCGATGTTACATATTATATTATTATACTGTATTATATATAATAGTATTTTATATCTTGTATTTTTTTATGTACGTTAAAACTCCAGGCTTGTTTAAAAATCGCTTATTTCAAAAGGAGAATATATTTAAATGTGGGCCAAGACTATGCTGCTTTTTTATTATAGTATCAGTACCCCAGCTTAGCTGGAATAAATGTTTCTAGCGTATTCATCAGCTATTAGTAGAGATGTTACAACATGTTCCGTAGTGCTCTGTAAATGCCGAAACTTCCTTCAGTGGTATCGAACGAAATTCAATGATGGCACTTACCTTCTTATTATTAGAAGATCGTAGTTATTTTCTTACACATACTTCAGGAACTATGTCTTGAAAGTCACCTTCATATTCATTCTCTTATTAAACTTCTAATTTAGCCAATTGAAACAAAACCAATCGGATATTTTTAAAAAATTGGTTTTCTAGATTGAATTACTATTTTCAATAAATTGCTTAGAAATCCAGAACAATGAAATATGTGTATTTAAAAGATACACTATTAAGATATTCTAGCATCTCCTTAAGTGAGGGATTGAGGATAGTTCAGAATGATGTGGTAGTATATAGGATATAGGCTTTTTTTCTCACTGTATGCAGACAGTGATGCAGACTAGTCAGAGTATACACCGTAGTATAGACAAAAGGAAAATTAGCCCTTTTTTAGCCTGTTAATTATTTATCCCCTACTACCTCAATTTTTTTTGAATTTAAGAGTTACGGCACATTGTATTTTTACTTGTATAATGAAATCTTACAAGGAAAGTATTAACCCCCGGTTCAACAGATAAAAGAAATAGGAAAAAAAACAGATTGAAAAATTTAATATTAAGAAAAACATTTAAGCCAATTTCATTGTTAAACATTACCCACAACGTACCGAAAATAAATTCGTTGTACACCTGGTTAAGAGTAATTATAAAAATCTAAAATTTATCCCATCTGATTTCCACCAGGATGATCAAAATCAGCAATTATAGTTCATTTTTTTCCAACTTTGTTTCAAAGTCTTATGGAAGAATGTAAAAAGCACTAAGATTATGTACTAAAGGAAAAACGTGATTAACAGTAGTACAAGTTGGAACAGATGCAGCAGCTCTTTCTGTCTCCTTCCTCCAGTAATATTGGGCGAAGATGGGACGTTTTTCGTCAAACATTCTACCAAAAAAATTTATTAAATTTGTCAGGAAATCGTTTTAGGTATGTCAAATAGAAAAAAGAAAAAAAAATATACTTGACACAACTCGTTTACCTCTTATACTTGGAATTGTCATCAAAGCCATAGGCGTACGGAGGAGGGGGCAGAGGGGGGCAACTGCCCCCCTAGAAGTTCAAATTTACACTAGATATGGCTGAAAAAGTATATGGTAGAAAAAGCAGTTGTAAATAGGTAGATGGCTAAAAAAGCAGTTGATAAAAGGTAGATGGTTGAAAAAGCTGGAAATAAACAGCTGGAATAACAGAATGAACATCTAAAAAGAAGCGATTATCTATAATGTCTTGGAAATTTTTAGCTCTAATCCAAGAAGATTAGTGCTGAAACTTATGGATGATTTATGACTTTGGTAAATTACTTATTAATAAAGATTTCATAGGTATGATAGAACTTGCTGGCAATGTAAGGTTTTGTGAACTGCCAATATAACTTTAGCCTCCCGCCCTTCATCTCGGCATTGGCTGCCCCCCCCCCCCAGACAAGAAGCTACGTACGCCCATGGTCAAAGCCCTATAGTGAGTGAAATCGATCGTCTCCTAAGCATTAAAGCCAATCTAAAAAATCAGAGATTGAGCAATGGGTATCTCACCCTGCCCCCCATTGCAGGCCAGTAGTTTTCTGTTTTCAGTCACATTAAAAAAAATTCTGATTAAGAATTTTGCTTTAGGTTATGGATTGGCACTAAGTATGTCTGATTTTGATCAATCTTCCACAAAAAATTTCTTATATCCCAGCCTCGAATGGGAAAATGTCTATCAGGAATTAGAATAAAAATCTTCCAAAGTAGGGTGTGGTAATAATTAAAATTTTAACCTCGACCATTGTCTGGCACTTAGAAATTGCTGCCAGGTTAGATTTTTCCAAATGGACTGCAAAGTTTTCTATTATGTGGGTTTGTGGGTGATTCAATTCGGCATTTTCTTTAAGGCTCTTTGGCTATAAAAAAAAAACGGCATGACCTTGCCTTCTTCTGCTAGCTACGGTCAGTGGTCCAGTCCTTTGGCCCTACTCAGTAATGATCATGACGCCACATTTTTCTTTCTTTTGTTTTACTTTGGCGTACATTTTTTGGATTTTTATGGTTCTTTTTCATCCTCATGGCCAAATCCTATGAATTCTTGTACAAATTAAGCTATAAAAATCCTGAATATATAAACTAATAAAATAAAATTGGAAATGTTACGTCATGATAACAAGCATGTGAGGGCCGAAAGCGCGAGCTACCGATTGCAACAAGCGGAGGGATGTTTTGTCAAGCAATATTTGCAAGGGCTGAAGGCCCGAGTTTGTTATTAGGAAAGCCAAAGGTTCCAGACTGTCGTGGCCAGGAACGGCCGCCCGAGTGAGGAGAGAGAGGTGATAAAATATGGCGAAGCGAGTTTTTGCGAGCTAAATAGCCGACAAAACCTAGCTTGCTAGCAAACATATATTACTAGGCTGTACTTATTATCATGGTGTCACATTTCTTTTTTTTTACCGTATGCTATTAAATTTTATGATCTTTGTCAATCCTAACGGTTACAACGTTTTTATGATCATTGGGCAATAAAAATCCTAATTACATAAATAAAAAAAAATCTTCAGGAAAACAGGCGTACAAGGCTCGAAGAATCAAGCTGTTGAGCACAGCTGGTAGATCAACTGAAATGAAGTGATGACAAGCTCTATTTTCCTGTGTCGAAGGCCCTAGCTCATTATTATTGAGTTATACAGGCACAAAAATAGTCGTGGAGTCCAAGATAGCAGAAGGAGAGTGAAGCAACAGTAAAAGAGCCGATGAAGCATATATTTGCAAGCATATATTGAGATTTCAAATGCACTTTTTTTCCTTTTTTTTCATTACCACTGGAACGTAGGTCTAAAATTTATTTCTCAACTCCATTCAAACTTTCAGAACGTTTTCTCTGTAGTAAGTCTCAACCTCATTTTGTTTATTATATTAAATTTTTTTGTAGTAACTGACGATTAACTTACAGGTCTCTTCCAAATCCCGATTCCTTATACCCTCCAAATGGTGTCTGGGGTTTTTGAGAATTCCAGCAGTTTACCCTGAAATAAAATAGGATGAAAGTCAGAGAACATGGAAATGTAAAATATGCGGCTTTTACTTATCATTATGGTATCAATGAAACGAAAGAAAAATGCAGCCAGGCTGCTTCTCTCATTACCCGGGAATAATGACGCCAACTTTTATTATGGTCTCCAATGGATTCTAAGTTGATTAGCAAACAAATTTTCGGCTGGTAATTTTTTTGAGTCAGTAAGAGTTTATTTTCAAATCTTCCAAAAATAAGTAGATTTCATTATTCCGTTAGGGTTGAAGCGGGTATTTTGCTCAAGTACCTCTCCAAGTCCATAGATTAGAGATTCATTAACTGTATTCCAGGGATCCTAGCCGTTTTTTTCTTTTTTATTATCACGGCATAACAATCACGATTCTGTCGTTTCTGTTTTCCTTCTCGCAACACAATCAGCATTTGACATTTGTAGGGTTGAAAACATTGGAATGGTTTTACTGTTTTTTTTTGTTTTGTTTTTTTATGTTACGGTACCAAGCATATAATTAGTGCCATACGGCTGGTAGTATAACTAAAATAGATATTGTGAAAAGTGAAGCATAGTGTTGATTTTTTTAATGATATTTTTTTATAATTGTCAAAAATATGCTTTAAAAGTGTTTTTAGTGGATGTAAGAACGAAAGCTGATAGAGTAAGAGAAGTATATCGATAACTCACCATACTGAACCAGCTTGAACTTTTTGAGCAAACATCAAAGCCGAGTCTATGTTTTTAGTGATAATGCCAGCCGCCAGACCATAATATGTTTTATTAGCCCTTTCAAATGCCTCTTCCATTGAAGAAAACTTGAAAATCAACTGAACCGGTCCAAAAATCTAAAAATGTGACAAATTAGTTCAGACACAAATGGTATAGCAGGTCTTGAAATGCAGACTAAAATGGCATTGAAACACAGATCATAATATAACACCTTGCTCACTTATCCAAAGGTAATTCAATGGTACCGAATGGGGAAGAGGAAGCGGGGCCTAGCAGGGGAGTAGCTCCAGAATTTTTATTGGGGGGGGGGCAAGAGGGGTTTATATCCGGATAGTCAAGGGGAATAGGCCATACAACATTGTTTCTCCAAATTATAGGGGGAAGGGCACCTGCTCCCCCTTGTCCCCCTGAAACGACACCCCTGGTGCCTAGTTTACTTCTTAAAAACCTAAGAAAATAACCATGCTGACCAATGGTGTCCATCTCCAGGTACCTATTCGGAGCTCGGTTGGCTCTGGCTGAGATTACAATCACACTGCTAATCTCAGCTCTAAACCAAATCATCAGCGACATCAGGACTTGAACTCCAGCCCTTACGGACACGGGATTTCAAGTCTAGCGTGCCAACCACTTGGCCAGGACGTATAAAGCCTAAAAAAAATGTATAAATATACACCGAAAAGGATCAATTTTCTTTGAAATTGCATAAAAATAAAGGATTTTCTGTAGTATTTGACAACAACGTATAGCAACTTACATATAATAAATTATATTGTCTTTGAGCCTGTATAAAACAAGGCGTCTTCAGCGTAGAAAAAAAACACAAAAAAAACAATTAGAATCAAAAACTAAAATAATATAAATAGGATGCGCGAGGTTGATTTAGAGGAATAGCCGTGTAAGCCAGGAGGTGGTAATGGAAAAAGCTTCAGCCTACAAATAATAAATTAGAAGATATGATTAAAGGCAAAAATTATTGTTTGGCTGTTTTTTAATGAAATTTTGATTCTTACTTCTTATGTTTTTACAAGCGAGGTTTAGTTTTGGCTTAAGAGGCAATGAAGCCAGGCTAATCCCAGGTATTATGAGAAACTAAAATCCAAATTGAAATAGAGTGGAAAATCCATCCAGCAGTGCCCAGTGTAGTTCAGAGAATAAAAAGTGATTTTAATTTCTGCTGTCGGCCAGTGACAGATAATACCCAAACCATTTTACTACCCAAACCATTTTCAACAACAAATAATAACAGGAGTGGAAACCTTTTTAATAGCACTGAAGCAAAGCAACGATTAAACTAAAAAGTAGCGAAATGATTCTTGCTTGCTATGACAAGCAGCCTTTGCAGCTGAAGTTACTGAGTGCCGTTACCACATAATTGCTCCTCGACTTTTTAACATTCAGGGATTATTTAGGAAAGGATTCTTAATGATTAAAAGCTAACGATTTTGTTTCTATAAATGACTTCTTTCATCTTGTCATAACTTAGTTCTAGTTTTGGATTTCAGTTTCTCACAATACCTGGGAACATCCTGAAACCGCTAAAAATGCCGTCGGATCTAAACAATAAGTATACCATTGGAATTGCATTGGCCTAAAACCCTTAAAGGAAACTCACAATTCCTTGGCTTGAACAACAAAGAAAATCCCTTAGCTTGAACTACAAGGAAAATTACTTTAGCATGGGAATCTCCATCAGCGTCCCCTTTTTCTCCGCTGCAAGTAGGGCACTGGAATAACTTGTTATCTCGTCATGTCTTCTTGTCATAACTTTTCCTGGAAACTCTAGCAAGAGCCAATTTTTTGGTACTGTTTGACAAATTTGATAGGCCTGAAAAATGTCAGTTTGGGCCATGGTTTTTTATTTTGTTGCGCCTAGTTGCTTGTGACTTGACTCTTTTCTATTTCTTCTGTCAAACAATCGTAAAAATTCTTCATGTCATTAGTTACATCTTCATCTAGCAGTTGGATGCCAATTTCTAACTCTCCTGCCTCACGTGTAACTTTAATATCATTTTCCCCAATCTTTTTCAGATTAATTCATGTTCTGCGAATATACTCATTTAAATAATCCTCTTCTTTTACAACGTAACATACCTCTCCTATAGTTTCATTTTGAAACTGACAGCGAGTACACTTCAGACGAAATTTAATAACCGTATCTTTGTACACCTCTAATTTTGTCCTCTCATTCCATATTGCGTATGGCATTCCATCTTTCACTTCTTTCGACTTAAGAATAAATTTGTCATCAATATATACTTTTATGTACATGCTTCCTTTCGGAACATTTCGCTCCTTCAAATTTGACGCATATATGGTTAACTGAATCAACATTTGCGATCTTTTCATTTCTTTAGAATGATTTGCAGATTAAAAAAATTTCAAGTGAAAGTAAGGAGTAACGTTAAAATTTAAAGTAAGGAATAACGTTAGAACTTAAAAGAGCAGAAACTATTCTGCATATGAGGGAGGCTGCCCCCTCCTCAACCTCTCGCTCGTTACGCTAAAGTTTTAAGTACTTTAAAAAAAGCTTTCATCGTGGTTGCAGCGACAGCTGCAACCTAGTAAAGGACGAACCACGGCCCATAGTTACCTAAAAAAGCTTGAAACTACTAACTACGAAACGAAACTACTAAAAAAATCGGTGTCAGATCGAAATAACAGGTGTGTGATTGGCATTGCCTTGGCCGAAAACCCCTTACGGGAAACTTACAGTCCCTTGGCTTGAACAACAAAGAAAATTACTTTTGCATGGGAATGACGATCAATGTCTTCTTTTTCCTCCGCAGCTAGCAGCGAACCGGAATATCATAAACAGCTGTTTTTTTGTAAACAACTGTTTTTTCGCTTTTGTAATTTACAAAACATGACATTTAAAATAAAATCAATTCTTTGACAAACACTGCATCTGCGTATACAAAATGATGAATGACGTCATAATTGTAGTTAACTATCTAAGAAGATTTGCCTTGGAAACAGTAACAATTAAAAAAGAATATCTGTTACCTATGAAATGCGAAATATTATTAAATGTCTCGCCATTAGGATTATAGGCTCATCTGTTGGAAAGACAGTCTAGTGGGCCATTAAAAAGTACAGAGAATCCAAAATGGATGAAAGCTCAAGAGAAGATGAAGAAGGGCTTAACTCACATCCTAGGAGGAAGAGTGAACCCGAACCATCCAGCGAGCCTAAGACTGTTAAAGATGGAAGAATCTTTTGGAATTGGTTCTGAAGATGTTTCTCGGTCGAAGCAAAATTTACAGTAAAGAACGAACTCTAGCCTATAGTAACCGAAATATTAAAATGAAATGCTATTTTTGACAGAAACTGAGTCATTACATGCATGATGATGCAGCACACTTATCTTTGGCAATTCCAATTCAACGGCCTTTGTGTTCCAGCAGTCATTCTTAAAGGATAGGGGCAGAAACTCCAACTTTAGTATAAACAGAGATGGGATGAGGAGGAGGCAACCCCTCTAATACACCGAATAATTCCTGTTAGTTTTAAGTTTTAATGTTGCTGCTTCCTTTCAGTTGAACAAATTGTTTTTTAAGTTTAATTTGTGACCGTTCTTTAAATCATTGCCAGATCTAACTATGATATGATGTGGGCTAAAGGCCCCATACACCCCAATTTCCTGCTGGTAAGTCTATATCTCAATAATTGTAAATTAATTAGTATTTTTCCCCTTATTTAGTTTTTTTTTGCTTAAGAATTAAATATTGGATTGTTAATTCAAATTTTGGACAACATGTTAATATTTAGACAAAATTTTCTATGAATAAAATTTTTAGTTGAATAAGTCCTTAATACTATTTTTACGATAGAATTTCGGGTGAAGGAAATGGATAGTATTAGTTCTATGGACGGAAATTCTGTGTGACCTTTGATCTTCTCCGTGACTGAAGACATCGCTACCTCAACTATAGGGTTCTCTGATGTTTAAATGTATTGTAAACATATATGTTTATACACATTGAAAAATTGTACATAAATAGGAAGTGAAATATTGACCCTTGAAGTTACTAAAAACAAAACTTCAGGTAGCGCATACCACCCCTTCCCCAAAAAAAATTTCTGGCAAGGCTCATGATGTCCTGCCTCACCTTATTTACCTTTTTGCCGGTAGGCAGGAGAATTTAATATTTTATGCTATTTAGAAATTGTGTCGCAATGGGAGGGGTAATATTACTTCCCTCCCTGCCCCAATAGGCTAAATATATTCCTTTGAACTAAGAGAGACTATATATACATTTCTACCATCTCCTTCTCCAAAGTTCTTGTTATGTTTATCTGGAGGCTCAATGAGAGTTAGGATATTTTGGCATTAAAATGCAATCTTTTAGGCCTGTACTCCCCCCTCTTCCGCCTTAAAAATGACCAACTGCCCCTCCTTCATTGATGTGCATACACTTCACTGTGTATAATTTTGTAACATATGAAGCAAATCAGTTTAGTTAAATATAACTTTAGAATAAATGTCAGAAACACTTTCCTACATTGAGAAGGGAGGTATTACCATGCACCACCCTCATTCAGGCTTATTTTAAATGAAATGAGGTTAAAGATAAAGTTCTGCCCCCTTCCCATACCTTTTTCTATATTTATCTGAAGGACATGGAGAGTAAAACAATTTAGATGTTGAAATGCGCTCTTTTAGGCATCTGCCTCCGTCACCCACACAAGGACCGACCGCCCCTCCTTCATAATAGCTAATGCGCAATTACACATCTCCAAATAATTTCATAAAAAAATCAAGTGAATCCACTTAGTTAAATCAAGCATGAAGATAAAGGTTTATTTTTTTTTGCATGGAATACGTAACTTTTCAGGAACAAATGCAAATCTGTGTGGTGTTACTTCCTCTGCAACTAAAAAGCTCCATATGTAATTTGGTGATACTTTGAAACCGATTGATTATCTCAGAACTTTCAATCGATAACAACATGGTCCTATTTGAAGCAAAATCGTACTTTGGCAGACAAAATGGCAGAAGATGCAACTTTCCCATCTCACAATGGTTTTGGTCACTTAAAAAGGGTACTAGAGCGTTCAAACGAACCCTCTCCAGATCTATTTATTTGATGAGATCACCCTTGGGAAAAAATAAACAAATTCTCCCCTCCCTTTATTTCAAAATCAGGCAAATTTTCTCAGGCTCTTAGCTTTCGATGCTCACCCAAAAAAAAAAAAAAAATCTAGAAAGAAAATCTCGAAAAAAAGAAGCTAGAAATCCAACTAGTGTAACCATTTAGAACAAGAAGCTACGATATATTTTGTGTGGAGCTTCGGTCTATATTACCCTCCTGTATTGTCATTCCTTCAAATCTGTAGTCCCTTGTAAGATAGCCATCCCCCTGTCCCTACAGAAAAAAGAAATCTACAAGTCCGCCTTCAACTACGAATAAATTGGAAATATACCTCGTCTCTTGCAATTTCCATTGAGTCCTTGACTTCGGTGAATATAGTTGGTTCAATAAAATATCCCTTGGTGCCCCAACGGTTTCCCCCAGTTTCGATCTTCGCTCCTTCCTTTTTACCTGTCTCTATGTATGACATGACACGTTTGAACTGTTTTTCGCTGACCTGGGAAAAGAAACGGTTTTTACTTATGATGGTAGCGCATAGTAATGACCCTAACAGTGATTGGGGGTGGCAATAGTAGGCTACTTAACAGCTAAATAGCGAAAATTATAGTTTCTTAGAAATAGGTGAACATAACTATTAAAAAACATTTAACCATCAAAAATTAAAGACAAAGAATGAATTCGTAGTCTCAGGACTAACTTAGTTGCAAAAAAAAAAAAAAAATACAATAAACTACTCCCTACTTTATTTAGCTACTGATGTTGAACTATTCTAGACCAAGTAAGAAAATTAGCTAGTTTTAGTCTGAAGATTATATGCAACGAACAGAAAATATAAGCAATAAAATTTACAAATATTACAGTAAACACAGCACGCATTGTACAACCAAGTAAGGAGATTCCAAATGGATTGAACAGAAAATCTTGGCGATCAGTAAACCAAAATAATGGATCAGTAAGTCATCCTCAATATGACATCGAAGAACGCGAAAGAGTCATGGGGATCAACGCAAAAGTAGTTATAATAGTTTGTAGTCCCTTTCATGTCTTGGAATATATATAAAGTCGTCTGTTTGTATATGGTATTTCTCATATCATGGTTGCAGCAATAGTTGTGTCTCAGTAAAGGGCAAACCCCAGCCCACTGTAGCCGAAAAAGAAATTGTTAATTAATTTTACAAACGTGGAATAATCAGAATCTGACATTGATTTGGAAAGGGTAGCTAATATCTATGTTTGAATTAAAGATAAACAGTAGTGACTGAAGTGTACTAGTGAGAATTTCAGAGCTTGAAAACCTTCGAAAACCACAACGGATCAAAACAAACAGAACACCTTTGGAAACTTACAATGATCGAAAAATCTCAACCGGGGGTGTCCAACCCTGTGTCTTTTTTTTCTTTCTTTTGCTTTCAGCACTTCCCGGACAGTGAAACACCATATAGAGCAGTATAGTGGGGTTATTTGAAAGCTAATGCTTATGTCTACGTGCTTTTTAAAGTTTGTCTTGATAACACTAATATAAAGTACAATTTTTTACACAAAAAAAAACAAAAGTTCTGCCGTTATTTTCTTAATAACCTTCGAAAATGGTGGGCTGGACAAAATGGAGGTGACAACACCGCCTTTTTCCACGTTTCCCCAGCACCTTTTCAGAATTTTTAAATTGCAAAAAAAAGAAAAAAATAACGTTCTAGTAGCTTTTGTTATTTGTTGCTTAAAAAATAAGCATAGTTTATCCCCTCTTCTGAACTAAAAGAAACAACAAATTTACTTTATTAAATTCAGAAAATTTTTATCTCTTGGTTTTTTGGGTCACTTAATTGGGTTTTTGGGGCTGCTTTCAGTTTTACTGCATTCCGCCCCAGCTTCTAACGTCTGGATGCAGCCTGCGTTGTCAGGGGAGGGGGGGGGGTGAAGGAGGGGAACCATTAAACTGAGTGACTCTAAAAATTCAGTAGATAGAAATTTCATGAATCAATGAAGTGAGAACTTTGTTAGTATAGCATTCAAAAGACGGGATAAAACACACTGTTACTAGTGTTTCCACCAGCTTTTTTTTATAATCCGTTAAACGTTGGAAGCAAAATCTGTAGATCAAGTTTTGGATCCAGTAGAATTTTCTGTAAATTGACATTTTCAACGGGATTCAAATTTTTCAGTAGGTATTCCGTAAATTCCATAACTGTTCTTTTGTCCGTATACCAACATCAAATCCCATAAATATACGGAAAAATCCGTCGTGAACACCCTGGCGGTTACAGATGAACATCTTTAGTGTCTTGCTCTTTGTAAGCTACAGAAATAAATGAATAGCTTAAATAGCATGGAGACCAGGATGAACACAATGTAGGAGAAATGATCCAAGAATAAAATCAGAGATGGCCTTTGTTGGTGCTGTACTCCTTTTCTTTTTCAGATAAATGTCCCTTTTTCCTTTTAAATAAATTTATCTAATGCATGGTTATAATTTCAGAGTTAAATTCTCGTTGTCAAGGCAACAATTTCGCAAGAGAAAATAAATTAGCTTTGTATTACTATTTCGTAAGAGTCACATGGGCGATCTAAACCTTAGCCCATTGGTCCCTATTATTGGACAATGTAAGTTCAATTCTGGGTTTGATACATTGGATTAGCCTGCGTCACTCAAGGCCAGGCCCGAGGCGACCCCTTCTTTTAATGTATTCATATATTTTGTAGTTCAGTTCGTATTAAGAGTTCAAAGTCTATATTAAAAGTTGTTGCTTAGAGTTGTCATATATAGCCTTGGAATTAACACTGGAGAACAAAATTAAGTTATTTTCTACGACTGTATGAGATTATTTATCCCCGAACCCTGACAGGGTTAGGAAAAGGTTTTTGGGACTTATCGTCATTGTAGTATCGACAAGAGAGTCTGTTCCCCCTCCAAAGACATATTTACAGAAGCATTAGTGGTGACATAGAGCGTGGAACCTTGGGCCAAATAGTGTGGCCCTTACTCCCCCCTCCAAAGGTAGTACACTTCTCATATTCCCACTGGCTGCAATATCAGTGCAGAAGAGCTTGTAGAACCCTTGAAACCGCTCGAAAAATTTACAATTCTCTAACAAAAGCCAATAGTGGCATTTATTCGACTCTGCCACATAGGCTGACGCCGACAGATAACTCTGGTGACGTTAGAGACTCAAACAACCTTGCAGTCTCTTTCATCCACAGTTGATAGTCACAATTCTTCAAATTAGACCTGATCTTCTTGGTAAAAAAGAAAAATCTCCCAAACGAAGGAAGAGATGGCCTCTACGTGCTCTAATAAATAGTGAAAAGGGCCTGCTTTCTAAAAATCCCTGATTTTAGGTCTGATGCTAATTTTGTGAAAATCAAGTAAAGCTTTTGGGGTGTATCCCCATTTAGATGGCAACAGTCTCTTAGTCGAGGAATTCTTTTAAGTGTGCTCACCATTAATTAGGAGATATATTCATGCCGTTTTCATTTTGAATCTAAAATAAGTTCAAGAAAGTTTATAGATTTCACAAATTGGAATGGGAGCATTCTTTACATGAAGATGTGGAAAAGAAAAATGGCTATTAGTTATACAATTTTATTAATGATTGTTCTCACAGGGGGTTCAAAAGAATTGGATAAAGTAAACACCGCATTAACATCCTATTCACATCACTGAATAAATTATATAATCTTTACCAGCTTTCCAAATAATAAGGTTATCAGCATTTGGAATAATAGATGTGTTGAGAACATCCAGTTCAGAGATATGCAGGTTAAAAAAAATAGGATTGATGCAAAAGCAATGACACTTTTTGAAATAGTGGAATGAAACAGTGGCACCTTGTCCGATAACAAAAAAATGAAACTTTTTACCATGACAAAAAAAGCACTTTTTCCGATCAAAAAAAAAAAAAATGATGGTATTTTGTCCAATGATCGGAAAAAATAGTGACACTGTGCAAGGACACTTCAGGTCCTTTAAAAGCACGAAAAATATTAGCTGGCCAAGTTGCAAAACGTTATAGAACCGTACTGTTCTATGGGAATATCTGTTTGTAGTTTTTGTGAGGATAATACAATTTTGATGAAAAATTTTATTGACAGAATTATTTCCTTGGGTGTTATCCTTTTGGGCACAGTCCTTGTGGCTATAAAAATGTCTGATAATAATTTAGGAAAGTAGGCCTATAGACCAGAAAACAGCAAAACAAAACTCTTGAATATCAGAATTCTTACGAGCCAGCCATGTGATTTTCTTCTATATATTTTACATAGTTAGAGCGTTTTTTTACTTTTTTATGAAGCAAGGGCAGCCCCTTAGGACCCTTGAATTTTGAAAAGCATACTGCACACGTTGCTGTATAACGGGATACATTATTTATTTGACTATTGCCAAATGTAACTAATGTAATTTTTAATCCTCCATCTTCCGGGTGTAACAAAAAATTCTTTTTTAATACTTGCACGTATAAATAATAAAACCAAACAAAGGTAAGGTTTTTATCATAAAATGTAATAAAGAAAACAGTTTTTTTCACCTCTGGAACTATTTGGGCTTGACATTATATAAGGCAATTGAACTACTACAATGGAGCTAGTACAGACATGCCATCTTTGATATACAAAAAAGAAAACAAAATAATTCAGACGGCTAGCAGTGTCAATAGCTCAGTTATAAGCAAATATAGTAAATGCCAGTGAATTTTGATCATCCTCCACCTGAAAAAAAAAATGAGTAAGTTCGACTTCGATACTAACCATTGGGCCGTGATTTACACCCTTTTCAAATGGATCGCCGATCTTCCGCTTTTTTGCAGCTTCCACAGATTTTTTGACAAATTCATCATAAATAGATTCGTGAACAAGAGTACGAGACCCAGCACTGCAGCATTGCCCCATTGTTACATAAATTGCATCTTGGGAAAATGAGACTGCTTCATCGACTATAGAAAATAAATCAAATTAGTTGGAAGCATAAAAATTTTACCTAGTCTTTAGAACAAAAGTAACTAAAATACAATAATCGGAGAGCCAAGTTGCATATCTAACAAACTTCACAAATACTACTAAAGAAGACCCTTGATATTCAGCTCAGCTACTGAAAAGATCCTATAGAAAAAGCACTGGCATCTTTGTCTTAATTGCCATGCTATTCTTCCACAGGGCAATAAAGTTTAGAAATATTTATGTTTACTAAAATAGAAGTTTTTGTCTCCCAAGAAAACAGGCCTCCCGAGAGCCTACATATTTCCTCCCCTCCTGCACGACTCAATATTGACTACTCTACCAAGGCTGTACCCGGGATTTTTTTCGGAGGGGGATTTACTAAAAAAAAATTCGGGGGGGGGGGGGTTCACAAAAAAAACTCAGAAAACGCATACAAGATTTTTTTATATTCATTTTTGTTAAGTTCTTACGTTAGACAAACATTTCGGGGGAGGGAGGTTCAAACCCCCCTTACCCCCTCTAGGTATGGCCTTGTACTCTACTGAGATAGTAATTATAATGATGGGACATTTTCAAAAATATTTTTGCAGACATTTTGCAGACGTCGTGCACTAAGAGTAAAAACAATCATCTACAAAGCAACCAAGGGTACAAAAACCAAAAGTGATACCATTCATTAGATAGCTTTGCTACTGGAGTAATACATTGGTTTTGTCTTTTGTTTTCATCTGCAACTGATTTTAGCTTGTTTCGAGAGATAGATAAAGATCTTCCCAACTGATTTTTGGCCATGCCCCCACCTAGGCATTTCTTAAGTCCTGATGCCCCCCACGTGATATGTAAATTTTATTATTAAAATTTTTACGTGTATTCCCCGGAAGGAAGCTTTAAAGACCATGAACTTCGTATGTTTTTTTGGATCGTCGTCTAGGTATATTTTATGCTAATGAAAAATATTGCTTGGATACAACAGCTTTCATACTATATACGACGTCATTACGATCCTATCATGTATTCTTTTTTGCTCTTTAAATGCATATGAATGTACCATTGCTCACTTGAATTTTTTTTTTCAAAATTAAGGCTCTAAAGTATAGACAGCCGAAGGGTACATGTTCGCAACATCCGTTGCGAATAATGAACCTAGCCTCTTGAACAATTCAAAAAGCTAAGTACAATTCTTGCCAAGCGCTAGAAATGATGGTATCCCTTCTCCTTCAGTAAGAGCCAACAGTATATGAGCTGAAGTGGAGTTAGTACCGTCTGTGTCAGAGAGAGATAACCAAAGCTTTCTACTGTGCCTGAGTTTTTTAGGAATGTTTCTGAGTTCAAATGGGAAGCTCCATTGATATTAAAAAAAAAATAAACAACACAAAGATATAATAGATGAATTATTACAAGGATAGAGATAGAAACCCTTTTGGATTTATTTAAAATTGCCAATAACTACACAGACTATTTAAAGTTTAGAAAAAATTTCTTCCATGGCTTTAGAGGTTTATCAGGGGGGGAGGGCCTTGAGTCCGCTCTCAGCAAATATTTATGTAAATTATGTAAAAAAATTGAATTAAGAATCATGAATCATGTTTCAAATAAAAAAATATGGAAGTACATGGACGTTTTTGTCAATTGGAATTATGGAGAATCAGAAATTGAAGATCTCTGAGGATATAAAAACTTTCACCAAAATATGAAAACAATGAACTTATTTCCGCCTTATTTGCACCTTGTTTGAACATAAAATTTTAGTTACTCTCATTAGAAAGTTCAAATGTGTCCCATGGCCCCTCCGATGCCCCCATTCTTCCTTGCCTTCCGCCAAGGATTTTTTTTTTTGCCGAAATGCAGATATGTTGCAGCTTGTTTTAACCGAAATTATGCAACAATTCTTTATTTACATTAGTGGAAGCATATAATTTGGGCTATTATATTTGCATTTGCTATATATTGGGGATAAAGTATTTGGATAGTTTGAAGTCAGAAAACAATTCTTTCTAAATATATGACCGCTAAAAAATTATGGAAGAAATGTTTTTTTTATCAATGACCGTTTTTCCCAAGTATTAAGTACTATTATTAGGTTAGTGTAGTGTTTCATTTAAGTGTTTTATGATGATCACTGATCAAAGTTTATGTTATTTGTGTCTTTCATTTATGTTGTTTTACTGTGTTCATGACCGTATATTTGGCTTTAAAATACACTTATCTATCTATCTGTCTAATGCGCAGAATAATTGAACTAAACACATTTTGCATGCAGACCCACTATACTTTATCCCCCCCCCCCCTAATGTGCAAATCTAAAGCCCAAATTTATTTCTAAAGTAACAAAGAAACTAACGATAAAACCGATGGGTTCTCGAATTTTACACAGCGCATACTTGAGTGAGTGGCGCATAATACACAAGTACCAAAATGTCTTCCCCCTACAGAAATCAAACAAATAAAGCAAGTAAAATTCTCAAATTTGGAAAGCCTTATTTTCCACGGGGGGTGGGGGTATTTCCCGTTTTTTTCTCCGCGGGGGATATTTTCCGGGCGGGGATCCGTGGGGGGAATTTTCTTCGGGGGGGGGGGTAAATTCCGGCCACCAGTTACAACACCTCTTGACTAGTTTGAACAAATTGATAGTTACAAAATTTCGACTATTTTTGGATAGGGGATTCCAATCTCTCTTCAACATCCCCTCAGACTTTCTTGAAAATTTAAACCTAATACCCTCAGCCGTTCAATAAATGTTGCTGATATTTCCTTTTCACAACCAGCAAGGGCAAAGTGTGCTTTGATTGTATTTGGTATACATCTTAACATTTCTTTTAAATTTAACCGTAATACACCCCAGAGGCGGAGTTATTTTGCCTAATGACTATTTCCAACAAAATGGGTATTCCAAAATTTTGATCACATCCATTTTGAAAAAAAGTCCGGGCCAGGGGGGGGGGGGGGTGGCTGGTTGCCCTCCAATCACTTTTGAATCTTAAAGAGAACTAGAACTTTCGATTTATAATAAAATGAGCCTCCTACAAAGTTCATACAACCACCCCTTCTATAAAGCCTTAAATGTTAACAATGGGCAACTTGTATAACTTATAACCCTACCACCTGGCTGTGAGGGGTTTTGTTTACCCCGGAGGCATAGTGATTTCACCTTTGGACTATGTTGAACAAAAAGGGAAATCTCAACTTTTGTATGGATGTATTTGGGAAAAAAGAGCTTGTGGGGGAGGGGGGGGGTAGTTGCCCTCCGATTACTTTTGACTCTTAAAACGGGGACTAAAACTTCCAGTTTCCAATCAAATGAGTCCTCTCCCGACAATTTGAGAACCTTGGACCGATTAGATTACCCCCAGGAAATAGAGTACAGGGCTCTGTTATCATGCTTCCCGAGAGAAAATTGTAATAGTTCGTATTTTCCTAGACGGGAGCTTGAAATTTCATCAATAGAGCTCCATGATACACTGATTTTGATGATTTAATTTGTCAAGATCACTTGTTCTTTTGGGAGGGAGTTTTGCCCCTTTTTAAAAATCAGTTGAACTTGCGTAGGTCCTTGATTTTTGGTTAATAACTTAAATTAATGAATTATGCACGATTAGAATAACCATTGAAATTTTTGACTTCTGAATGACTTCTTAATTGTCAATTGATGTTTTATGAAGCAATTTTCTTTGGAAATTTTCTCATCCATTGCATGAACTAATTACCCATTTGACTACTACTTAAAAGTAAAAATTGCAATTATTGATAATTATCAAGGCAAGTAAGGGGAAGAACTTAAAACTGGCGAGGAAAATAACTTACTATCTGCATCTGGCAGTATTATTAGTGGAGACTTTCCGCCAAGTTCAAGAGAGACTCTCTTCAAATTCGTTTCTGCAGCAGCTTTCATAATCTTCTTACCGATCTAAAATTCGACAGTATTCGATATCAAAGTGTTTTATCTTCTATAAACAAAAAAGATGATAACAAAACATTAAGATAAAACTGGGAAGAAAGCGGTTAGTTACAAGAAAAAGCAATCGAGTCAAAAGACAAATTAGAATACTCGAGAAGGGAGCTATTTAGTAAATTCATATCATTTAAAATTACATCGAGTTTAATCAGCCTTTTTTCATCTACAAAACTTTTACTTAACTTCTTTTTAGTCATTGAGCAAATGTCTGCTTATGTTATCTTGTGATTTTTATCTAAGTTTTGATTAATTTTGTACTCATTGTGTAAATTTTCGCTCAAGACTTGTCTGAGGCTACCAATATGCATCCTACGACGATGTTTGACATGGAGGATAACCAACAGTATATCTACGCTCACTCGTGAAGATGACTAATTAATGAACTTGCCGTTGGGGGATTATGCTGTTCAATCTTGAGCGTTACATTTGAACTTTGAACATATGCACTTTCAGAGAACAAGAAATAGTTTGTATGCTACGCAAATTGTTTTGTGGTAGAAATTTTTGCAAAACAAAATGGTAAATATTGTCTAGTGATTTTATTGATCAGCATACTATTAATTCATAGTTTGCTGTAGCACCAAGTGGAGTATTGACAGCAACAACTGTATGGGTAATAAGAAAACTCGAATAGTAAACCTAAGTATTTTAAGAATATAACCATAGTCTTACCTCAGTTGATCCTGTGAATGCTATTTTATTAACATCCATATGTTTGGACAGAGCATTGCCTGCGGTTGAGCCACGGCCTGGAACGACGTTAATTACACCGTCCGGAAAACCAGCCTAAAATTATAATTAGTTAATTCAAGAGGAACTTCAACTGAGACATCCTATTGCTCAAGTGAAGCTTCTAGTGTTTTGTCCTTAGGTGGATGTACTACCTTAAAAGATCCCCCTATCTCGTCCGCTCTAAACTTTTTTATTTTCTGTGGCCAAACTATTTAGAACTGACTGTGTGGTCTTGCCATAACTTATAGAACTCAGATAATTGATCCGAGTAAATGACAGAGAATTAAAAGCTGACGCCCACTTTCCCGGAAATGTCACAAAAACCATTTAACTTCTCCCACTTTGTGCCAGAGAAAGAGAAATTGAGTTTGAATGAAAACTACACCATCAGAATTTTTTTTTTTTTTTTGATTAAATAGAGCAGATTTTTTTTTTTCAGAGTTTAGAAAAAAAACAGTTCCTAAAAGCGTTTTAGCATACCTGCCAGGAAAACACTAAAGATCAGTTCAAAGGTATTATAACCGAGCAATTTGGCTGCTTTGGGAGTTCCCTGTGGTGCCACCCGCTTTGATTGACAAGCTCACCAACAAAAGAGACGTAAAATTTCATTGTCTTTTCAATCAAATTTTACAGTCAAACAATAAATCTCAAACAAACACAACTTAAAAACAATAGGGAAATATTTTCCAAGGCTTTGCAATTTAAATCGGTGAATATTTCTGCCCTATGTCCAAGGGCCGTCTTCAGCACAACATTAAAGAAAAAATATATATAAAAACAAACAAAGTTTAAAACTAAAAATGCTTTTTAAAAAAACGCTTTTAAAAAACCTTTAAAACAGCCCCAGTATCCTTACTTCAACGAAGTTCAACCAGGACTGATAAATAAAATGATGAGAGAGGATGAATTCATTCAAACGAAATAAAATGAAATCATTAACTACAAGTTTTCAAAGCTAATCTTGCTTTTTTAGCAGCTAGTCTTAAAGGCCTTTTTGTAACGGGTTCAATACTATTGTCAATTGGTTTAATAAAATATTTTGTTAGATCATTTTTAATTAAATTTGAGTACAAAGAATTCAGTGAATATTCAAGTCCCTATTTAAGGAAATATTTTTGTTTATTTTGAGCCTAATTTCGATTGATTCCCGGACCACCTGTTTTATCCCCAAATCACTACTAATGAGATAAGATTTTTCAAAAAATATTGTGTGGCTGGGATTATCAAATATATGGCTAGCTAAAGCAGAATCAAAGGAGTTATTAGAATTATTAGCAATTAACGCTTTGTCTATGTCTTCTTTATACTGGTGTATCCGTTTTTCTAGATTCTGATTAGTTCTGCCAACGTAGTAATTGCCACAATCGCATGGTATTTGATAAACCCCTCTTTGGCGAGTAACTGGGGTTTTATCTTTACCGGAGTTTACGAAATTTGTGATTTTAAAATTATTGGTGAAAACTAAATACAGATTGTTTTTTGTGCAAATATTTTTTATTTTTGTGGTGATTATTGGGATGTACGGAAGATAAATTATATTAGAGGGTTTTTCCGGAGCCTCACACTGTGAAATATCATTGAATTTACGAAAATATCTTTTTAGTCTATGGTTAATCGTATTATTGACAAAAGGAATGGGGTATCCGTTGCCAAAAAGAATATCTCTGATAAAATTTATTTCTTCTTTTATGTATGAAGCGGAGCATATGTTCAGGGCAGCGGTCAATAAGAGAAGTTACAACTGCTCTTTTAACTTGTGGGGAGTGATTTGAATTAAAATAAAGATATCTATAGTTTCGTTTTCGTTTTCTATAGATAGTGAAGTCAAAATTATTAGCATTACGGATAATTAGCACATCTAAAAATGGTAGTTTATTTTCAAATTCAATTTCTACGGTAAACTGCAAATTTCTATCATAAGTATTAAGATGATCTAGGGAACCCCGAAGTTCAGTTTCCCCATAATTCCAAAGTGAAATTACGTCATCCATGTAACCACCCCAATAGACATGTTTTAAAAAATAAGAATTTAATGCCCAATTTTCAAGGTTCTCGACATAAATATTAGCCTGTAGGCCGGATAGAGCTGCACCAATTCGTAACCAATTTATTTAGTGATAAAAATTATCAAGACACGTAAAATACAGTGAAAACGTACTACGGATTTTAACAAGATTAAAGAAAACTTCACCCGAAGTCCCCGACACTTATTTTTCTAGTGTGATAAATTTCCTCTCTTTTTGTTTTTAATAACTGCTCAGAAGTAGCCACATCTATATTCGTGTACATGGAAACAATATCAAAACTACTAATTATTGTGTTTTCTGAAATACTTGTGTTATTAAGTTTTTTAACCGAATCTACCGAATTACTGATTTTTGTAGGAATTTTGTGAATATAGAAAAGGTTTGAAAGCTGTACAAAGCTATTTTCCAATATTGGAAGCGGGTGCTTTAGTATATGCTACGATAGGTCTTAGGGGAATGCCTTGTTTATGCAGTTTTAGTAAGCCATAAAATTTTGGACAGAAACTACCACGGGGGTAAAATTTGTTGCATAATTGTGGTGTGATTTGACAATTCTCTTTTAGCTGCTTTAATTCATTTATAATATTATTAGCAAATTGATCAATAGGATCATGAGTGATCGGTTTATATGTACTTGTGTCTTTTAAAAGTGAAAAGATTTTGTTGTCATAGTCTGCCGTATCCATCACAACGAGTGAGTTGCTTTTGTCTGCTTTGGTTATTATAATAGATGGGTCTTTGCGGAGGTTAGATAATATTTTTATATCATGTAAATTTTTTTATGTGAATGTGGTAGAAGACTTAGCCTCTTTTTGGCTATGATAAAGGATATTTATGAGATAAGACCTAACTTCATCAGTACTTGTGACAGATGGGTAGTATGCATGCAAAGTGGACTCTAAAGAGGAGACTATATCCTCCACAGGAACCCGTTTTGGTAGAAAAGAGAATTTTTGGCCTTTTTCCTGTGTTTCAATTTCCTGGGTTTCAAATGTTCTAGAAGAGAGGTTAACCATACCGGGTCCAAGAGTGAATCTTGGAGAATAAATACGGTTTCTCATTGAAAACTCCTCACTCAATTTTGTCAATTTTGTATAAAGTCGTTCCTTTGACAAGCGAAAATCATGGCGAAACAAATTCCTTTCTAATCTAACAACTTGAGAAAAATCATGATGGTCAATCCCCTAGAAGAACGTTAGCCGACACTGAGGCTTGCAAAATGATTTCAAGCTTTCAAATTGCCGTAACGGCAAATGGAAACCAATGATTTAGAATAACAAAATGCTCAGATTACGTATGTGCAAACCTTGGGACCAAATACGACATCATAAGTTCTAATAAACTAAATTAACTTCTAATTTTGCACCGTTAATGCGCTCTATCAAGCACACTGATATCGTTTATTATGCTGAGATCTTTCTAGACCAATTAAGTTACGGTAAAGGACAAATCTCGCCCAATAGTTACCCTAAATTAATTATTTCAATGAATATTTGGACTGGTAATGAGTCGTTTCTTATGACCACTGTTTTCCAGGCACCATAAGCAAACACTAGAAATATTATAATTAAAAATTGTGCAACACATGTTTACAAATCTTAATTGCTAAGAAAAAGCACACTTCAAATGGACTCAATTTTACAGTGTCCAACCGCTTTAATAAGCTTTTTAGAAGCATTTTCAATTTGATGATGATAAACACGAAACAAAACATCGGAATTTGACATACGTTGAAGTACAAAAGGGATTTCAAACAGTTCGCGGTAACGAACTGTAAGTAAGGAGTGGCTTGTGTGAATAGTAACCGAAACTCTAAGGAAAGCAATAACTTTAAGGAAACATCAAATAACTGGCTTTTTATGGTGATTCTGAATATTTAAAATCCATTAAGTTTAGAATTCCTCACCCAAATTTACGAGCCAGCGAGCGGTTGCCTGATATGTAAAATGGGGAAAACAATCCTACAAAGGGAGGTGATGTCGATGAAAATTACATCATCACATTTTGCACATCGGAATACTCTATAGCAGAGATTTCAAGCTTCTAGCTACAGAAATGAGAAATTTTGAGACCAAGGATTCGTGTTTATTTGGTTCTTTTGCTTCCACAAGAATTTATCATTAAAAATTATTGGTCCTGAAATACTAGAAAAGGGCTTACTTAAGCGAAAATAAAAGGTCATGGTGGATTTTGACGTAGCAAAGAGACTATGCCGTAAGAATTGGTATTCTGGGCCATTTTATGCTGTAAAGTAATAGCTACCGAGTGTACATTCTGAGATAGCGAATCGATTTAAAATTATCAAAAAACTACTAATTGAGCTCCCCAGTTTCAGAAGCCATAATACCCTGCTGTGGCACATTCCTTCTTTAAGACTCTCTTAGTCCATATCAAACAGTTCGTGGTAACGAACTGTAAGTAAGGAGCGACCCGGCTCAATGGTAACCGAAACTCTAGAAAACGGGTTTTTGATACCAATAGATACATCAAAAGAATCAGATTTCAATGCTGATTTCAAATATATAACTTTCATCAAGTTTAGTGCTACCCATCAAAAGTTACGCGCCTGAGAAAATTTGGCTAATTTTCAAAAAAAGGGGGAAAGACCCCCTAAAAGTTATAGAACCTTAATGAAAATTAAGGTTCCTTTAACAAGGACTGAAAGGACTGAGAAAACTTTACTGAAAAAAATATAAATGTGTTTACTTTAACAAGACAATAAATTTCTTTTTTGTGATTTTATTTTGGAGATTTTAACAAGACAATAAATTTCGAATAGAATTTGGTTATTTCGATTCTTAGCACAAAAAAACTTGATTTTTCACGCAGATCCGCTTTGAAATTTCAGGGCAAGTAGACACTTTAATTAAAATTTCAGGACCAAGGGGACCTTAAATAAACAGAAAGAAGCATAAAAAGATTTTTTTTTTTTAAATTGTAGATTAAGATACGCGTATATTCAATGGTACCTTCCACTCTTTAGTATACCAACAATTTCAGGACCTGGGAAACTTCAATTAAGAAAAAATAAGGAAGCAAATATGACTACACTGATCCAGGACGTCCCTTTTTTTTATAAAACATTGCTTCCCTAATGTCAGGCTTTTTGTAAAATATTGGATAACAAACAATCGGAGTTGTTCTTTAGTATCCACTGATGGCAGTTAAGGATTTTTGGATTTTGTGTAAATCGCGGATATTGGTGAACACCTCTTTTCATGGTTGTTAGGTATTTGATTTTAATTCTTATAATTTTGTCTTTTATTGCATTTTATTTATCTTTTAATTTTTTGGATGGTTTTTTAATTGGTTTTTAATCGGCTTTGTTGACTTTCCGTGTTTGTTTTTTTTCTTTGGTATTTTCCTTGTTTATATTATTTTGTTTCGCGCTGAAGAAGAGAGGTGATTGTTCTCTCGAAGTATTTGTTTTGTTTGTTTCTTCAGTATTTTTGTTTGGCCTTTAAAAACCCCATTTTTGATTGTTTTCATTTTTTGGCGTATTTTACGCCTATATCCAGGATAGGCGTAACCCAAAAGCCTCCCACCCTTCATCCCCCACAGTGTTTTCTTGTGTCGTTTAAAAGGAAACTAAGATTATAAAGCTGCAGCACAAAGAGCTGTCAATTTAATTAAGTCTTGCATATTTTAGTGAATTTCTACCAATTTTCGCCGACGTGTAAATTTAGTTCAGTAAGAATGATTAGACAATTCTTTAGGTAGAAGGACTTCTCAATTCTATCGCGCTCGTGAAAATTTCGGCCGATGAAATTTCTAGTGAAAGGATTAAAATAAAAAGAGCCGAACAAAAGAAGCCAGTAATAAGTTGATGTTTCTAGTGAAAGGATTGAAACAAAAGAAACCGAACCAGGGAGTAAAAGTAGCAAAACTAAAGTAAAAGGTTTTTACAACGTTTTAATTTCTCAGGGAAAAAAAATAATGATTACATGCCACTTGCATCTCTTACAAGTATAAAAATATGTCCGGATCAGGATTCGGTTGGCCCTGGAACCCTCCCACTACTAGCGTTATCTAGTTTGAAGTTTGTTTAAGATATAAAATGTAGTTTATAATGAAAACAGGATTCAAGAAAAAATTCTGATCTTATGTGGCAACGAAATCCCATTTTATTTTCTTAGGGGAAAAAGAAAGAATAATAATTACATGCCACTTACTTCCTTACTTAAAGCAGCCATATGGAGAGTGGTTAAGGGAGTGTTAACAGATGGTTTCATAACGATAGTACATCCAGTTGCAAGAGCAGGTCCCCATTTCCAAGCGGTCATCAAAAGAGGATAATTCCAAGGAATAATTTGTCCAACAACTCCAACTGGCTCTTTTCTTGTTATTGTCATATGTGGACCATCTATGGAAATAAGTTTTAAGTTTTTAAAATAAAATTTTGACATTAAATAACGTCTGTTACAAAATGCTTAACATTTTGAATCTACTAGAGGAAGAAATCAGACTTTAAATGTTTTCAAAATATTCTTCTAAGACTTTAAGGGTCAGTAAAACCTTTTTAAACCAGGATCAAAAGCATTGATGCATGGAAAAAAAACGGCACTTTAGCACATAGACTACTTTAGTAGTAACCAAGGTACTACTTTGCTTACGCCACATGTGCCAATACCAGGTTATTCTACAACGCCTAGTACAAACAGGTCATCATAGCTCTTTACACTCAGAGGAATGACGCAATTTCAAAGTTCAATGTCTTTTTTTAGTCCAAAAAACTGGTGTCTCTTCTTTTTACTCGCCTATTATTTTTTTGTATATATTCAGGTTGCATATTTGATTCTCCATCAGTTTCGAATCGTTTATATTAAAGATTACAAGCATTTTTTGTAAAAGAAGTTTAAATGTAAAAAAAGGATAATTCTAAAAATTTTATTGTGAGTAAAAAATATTCTCATTATTAAAAATAAACTGTCATTAAGTTAAGGAAAAAATTCTTTCATTAAACTAGAACTAAGTGTACTTATATACTTAGAAGCCTGTTGTTTTTATTAGTTGAAAAAAACCTCTAAGTCTCTTATAGGTTGAAATTTTCTGTGTTATTTCTTATCAAGATAGGTGGTATTTTTATTGAATGTTTTTTTTGAAAAAATTGCTTAGATTTTATATTTGTAATTTGGGAATTACAATAAAATTTTGATTTTTTTAATGTATTAATTTTTACAAAATATTAATTTTTCTATAAGTATCAGTTGCTTTTTTTTTTATCAAGATCAGTGGGTTTTTTTTTAGGGATTTTTTTGAAAATACTTACAGGCCAGTATTCATTTAGTGTGTTTTTTTTTATAAATATAATCTGTCTTTTTAAGTATGTTTTTGAAAAAAAGTGCTTAGCTGTCGATCCGTAAATTGGGAATTATAATAAAATATTGATTCCTTTAATGTATTAATTGTTACAAAAGCTTCCTTTTTTATTACAGTGTGATTTTTTTTATCACGATCAGTGGTTTTTTAGGGATGTTTTTTTTGAAAATATTTCCAGGCCAGTCTGCGTTGAAGAATATCTTCCTGAAATTTAATGCGTTCAAAACCCCCCCCCCCATTTCCTCAAAAATAAAATTTGTTACCTTATAACCCTATTTAATAAATAACATTGTTAGCTATCCTTTTTATTTAACGGACATAATTATCTCATAAGAGGGATTGACTGAGCCGTTCTAATTAACTTTTCCACTTCTTAAATTTCTATTTATGTCTACATTTGATTGAAATCTGATAGTTTTACTTGACTGTCATATGCAATTCTTCTCAATATTGTTTAAAAAGGAACGCAAATACTGCTTTTTAAGTTTGAATTTACAAATACAGTCACGGAAGCATGGACATAGGAGGAGAGGGGGGGGGGAGCAGTTTATAAAAGGTCCTCCAACCCACAATCAAAACCTCTTATTTTGAAATAAATATTTCTAACATAAACTAAATTATTTTCCAAAAACTCAAAATTCATTTTTGCTAAATGCTAAATTTTTTTTTTTTTTTTTTAAGGAAGAAGAGACGTGCAATAATCCTCCTTCTGAGAAAAAAGCAAAATATGGCGAACCTTCATTAATACAGACTACAAGAGCGTCTGTTATCAAATTCGTTGGAAAAGTTACACACGACCATCCATCGAACACTCACCTGAGCGTGATAGAGCCATTTGACCCCCGCGTTGGCTCAATGGCAAACCCTTCACAAGTAGTACACATGAGTTCAGATATAGAAGGCCAGTCGGACTTTGCACGTCTCTACATAATTTTTTTCTATCCCTATTTTCAAAAATAAGACAAAATTTTCTACGACGCATCTCTTTTTTAAAAAAATAAATTTTTTTTCTAAGATTTTTTTTTTTTTTAATTTAAAAAAAATTTTTTTTTTTAGGTATGTCTCTAAAATATTTTATAAATATAAAAAAAAAAAAAAAAAAAAATGTGTCTTTGGTAATACAATAAAGTTATTGGCTATTTTTTGCTAAATTTTTCTTTTTTACTTTCAATAAATTTATCTTTTATAATAAAATAAATTAAAAATTCTTAAAATTTAAAAAAAATGTATATATATCAAGTTGTTTTAGAGTTCGTTGGGGGGGTGGAAGTATGGAACCAAAAACCATTCTTATAAAGAATAAATAAAATATGTAATTACAAAAAACACAATAATTTTTTTTTTCATGTAACTTCATTAATATTTGTTATTATTGAATTAAATACATTTCTAAGATATGTTTCGATATAATTTTCTTATTTACTTTAAATAATTATATATTTTTTTTTTATATATTTTTACAACTAGTATCATATATATAAATACATTATCTTTCTTGCATTTGTTGTGGGCTGTGGGGATTTGGTATTTTGTAACCCACCCAAAAAATTAGAAATAGTACATATAATTTTAAAACAAAAAAAATCAAAGAATTTTTTTTTTCATGTAAATTATTTTTAAAATATGTTATTATTTAATAAAATATATTTTAATTCTATTTATTTATATATTTTTATTATTTAATTTAAATTAATATATATTTTTTAATAAAATAATTTAACAACACGTCTCCTTTAAATAAAAAGAATTACTTGCATTTTTTAGTAGAGGGGCTGTGGGTTGTTGGGAGGGGTGCAATCACAACACGTCATCTAATTAATTATTAATATAATAAATAATTAAAAAAAAGTTTATTTTTTTTTTCATGTTTATTATTTAAAAAATGTTTTCTAATGAATTAAATACATGTAACTGATAGTTTTTCATAATTTTTTATTATGTAATTTAAATACATTTAACTTTTTTATTACTAAAATTTACCCACACGTATCCATTAAACAATAACAATACCGTGTTTGGATTTGGAGTGGGCTTTGTGTTGTGTGTTATATTTCACTCCCCCCCCCCATTTTGATTCTTTCTATAATTAAATAGGATATACTAGTTTTATTTTTATTTTTTATTGAAATTTTTTTTTTTTCATGTTAATGTTTTAAAAAATGGTGCTTTTATAATCACATAATGGTAATTTCTTTGGTATTGGTACGACTCTTTGGGTGCGTTCTCGTGAGAGTTAAAACAATATATTTCTTTATTTGTCAAGAGATTTAAGTAATTAATTAAAAATGTATTATAAAACAAAAGTGTCTTGTTTCGAGCTTTAACTGACACTGTGTTTTATAACTTGAAATGTTTTATCAATGAAATTCACGTTTGATATATTTTTTTTTTTACGTTAAAAAATAAATTTTATTTACTTATTATTTAGAAAATTTTGTAATAAAATAAATTTAATGTGGGAGGGGGGGGGGTAAAAATATAGTTAAAAAAAAAAAAAAAAAAAGTGTATTTAAAGGTGTTAAAGAATGACTTAAAAAGAAAAAAAAACTTAATAACTAAATTGTCTATGTAAATATTTACGCGTGTTAAAAGTATGACTTAAATTTGCAAGGCCGACATATCATTTGTTTTAAGTTACCTATCTGGCCCGAGGGTCGTGAAGGTCAGTTTTTTTATATCACCATTTATTTTAAATTTACATATTAAGAAATTGAAAGTCTTATTTACTTTTTTGGACATATGTATTACTGTTAAATATTTTATGATAGACGTCTCCTTATTGAAGATATTCATGAACAAACAGTGTCAGGACATCACAACAGTGATACGTCATGGAACTGGCCTGAATTTTATCTGTGAGAATCTGCTCTAAGTCAGTTTCAAACATACAGGGTCGATTTTATCCTACCCGAGGACAACGCTGGCGATATTTTATCTGAACCTATTAACAATCTCCATAGCTATATCGACAGCATTCGAGCACTTATAGAGATTCAGATCCAGAAATGGGGGAGACAAGGTTGACTTAAAGCATCAGTGAAACAAAAACTTTTTTTGCACTTGGGGGCATCTGGTGATGTTTTTTATTTTCATTGTTCGACAGGGAACCAGACTTTTTACCCAGGTCTAAACGAATTTGAAGACAACTTTTTCAACTGGTTAAATAAACTAATTTCAACTTTGGATACATTTAGTGAGAGGGGGAGCGGGTCCACAATTTGTGCCCTTGACTAATTTGATCTGAATCATAGTATATTTAAAAAAAAACTTGAGATGAAGGGGAGGGCGAGGTAAAAGATTCAAATGTCACACGGATTTGTCAGCTACAGGGGGGGTTCAAGGTTTCACTTTTGACACTGGACTTCAATGCTTTAAATATGCATTTTTAGCAGCGGCCCATAGGACATTATATAATGAGTCAACAAAATAAAATCTTGACAAAATTTAAATTACCGTTTGGAAAAATTTCCCTCCAGAAAATTTTGAGGGGGTAGATGAACAGTATCAGGCGTCTTTTGAAGAAATAGGCATATTCGAAAACAAAAATGAAAATCTTGAGGGGGGGGTAGTTGTTCTCCAGAACGACACAGACTTTGTCGATGGGGGAAAAAACCGAATAAAAAAGGGGTTTTGTACTCAGTGAGGATACCGAAAGTGGAAAATATAAAAAATTTTGTATGGATTATTTACGAACCCCCCAAAGATGTAAATTCTTATGGTAATTTTTTCCCCGTTACGGTAATAAGTCGACTCTTATCTCAATGTGCGAACAAGGGAGAGTATTTTTAGTGTCCCATGTGTCTTTCTTCAGTCACATCTGAGCGAATGTTCTCAGATCACCTCAGACCTTGCAAACTTCATGGACCTCAGAGAATAGACATGCCGACAGAAGGCAGACATTTTACAATTTAAAATTTTTAAAAATTCTCTTCTGCAATCTGATAAAATGTCTTTGGATTGTGAAACAAGACTGGTTGAGGTATCAGACCCATCAAGGCCAAATATAGTCAAGGAACACAAACTAGTTGCGTGTTCCTACGCACATGCCCGTCGCGACGCCAACAATAAAATGCTATTGGACGAGTTTTTTTTGACTATGGACGAGGAGGGCAGTAAGGAAAAGCTATTGGTTTCCTTAATAAAAACTTCAAACAGGGCAATTTCACGATTACGTCATATCAATTATCCAATGACAGTGTTGGATAAAGAGCACCTAGCGCTGGAAAAGTGAACTATGTTCTGGGTGTTTAGGAATACCCGTGCTCCAAAAGACGGATTGCAGGATAACAATCATCTTATTAGCTCCAAGTCATCGGGGCAAAGTAACTTTCGGGGGTGGGCTCACAATTTGCTTAATTTAAAAATTAAACAAAAACTTTTTCTACCGGTTTTTATACATAACTCTAACTATGATCTGAAGTTTATGCTACCCTCCTTGACACATCTTCAAAGAAATTGAACAGTGGATGATGCATGGGTGATAGACAGCTTTACGTACAAACTCATACCTAAGTCCTCGGAAAAGTTGCTTGTGTTGGACTTTATGTGGAAATTTGTTGAAGCCAGTGTTGAGTACAAGAATAAAAGTCGCTTTTTAGAGTCCTCCAGTTTTGTCCCCAAATCATTGAGCGATTTAATTCAAGTGCAGAAAAACGATGACGGCAGCAATTCTTTCCCCCTTCTCAATCAACGATTTCCAAATGATTTATGTGAGTTGTTAACGGTCAAGGGCATATATCCTTATGACTTTTATTGTTCCATGTCGAGATTCGCAGAGGAGACTATTCCTTGTATTGAATCGTTTTACGACAGTCTTCACGATCTGAGGTGCAACCTCGAGGACTAAAGTTTTCCTAAAAAATTTTGGTCAGCGGGGGGGTGTAAAATGGATTTGACTACTGCAAGCTTTATTTGTCGAGTGACGTGTTAAATTTATTAGATGTTATGCGTAAAAATACGGATACAATCTATGAGGAGTTTAATGTTGATGTGGGCTATTATTATTCTTCGCCTCCTCTAGTGATGGACCTCATCATGAAAATTAGAGTGGAAAAAATTGGGCTACTCACTTAACGGGATCAGTATCTGGACCGCGAAAGGTCACGGAGGGGGGGTTTTGTTTGTCACGGCGACCGGATATTGGAAACTGATCAGCCGGGGGGGAAGACGGGGCCAAAATCACAGGTGGTGTTCCTCGATATGAAGTCTCTCTACCCCTCGGCCATGTCCCATTATGTACGACCTTGTGGCGACTATAACTGGCTCAGTGACCCTCAAGACCCCCAGGTCACCAACCTTTTCGATAACAGGATTGAGAATACAGGCCCAATGGGATTGTTTTTTTACATTGAAGTAAAGATAACAGTAAAGCTTCACGATTCAATAAATGATTTTGTTTTAATGTTTATCAATATACCTTTGACAAAGGACTCTATTATTACTTGAACTATTCGATACTATGAGGTGAAAGGATTGCCTCGTGCGCCTTAACAACGAAAAATTATTTTGGATAGTCTTCAAAAAAAAAACATAGACTTGCATAATATAGCATTAAAATGGATTTTAAGCAATTTTTTAAACGTAAAATATTCTAAACTGGACCTCAAATTTATCCAAAAACCTGATTTAAAATCATTTGCTGACAATATCGTCAGCAAACGTTCCGCAGCACAGACGAAAGCTGAAAAAGAAATTTATAAACTCATTTTGAATTCAGCTTTCGGAAAAATGTGTGAGAGTGTTCGTAATCGGAAGAGTTGCGACGTTTTGACCAATCCCGAACACTGTGCTCGAATTATTGCCAATCTCAATTACACTTCCTTTATAATCATTCACCCGGACAGGGTACTTTTGAATTGGAAAAAAAGACGCAGTGTCCTGAATAAAAATATTGCAGCAGGCAGTGCTATCTTTGAAATCTAAAAAAAGTTCAAGTTGAAATTCTACTACACTGTGTCTAGGGTACGGTGGGCGGAAAAGGGGCAAGTAGAGGTATGCTACGGTGACACAGAGTCTCTACTGCTCAAAGTAAAAGCCTCAAATCTGCTTGATGATTTGGCGCACGGTGAAATTATCTGCTCACGGATGGACTACCCCGATTGGAATGTTGGTCTTTGCCCTTAGATCTTAAAACGTCGGGAACCCAATAAGAGTTTATTTTTAAAATCTGAACAGGTTAGCGCCTTGATTTCCCATGGTTTGTTTGTCGTTCCGAAGGTGTACTTTATACGGACACACGATGAGGAAATCAAGAAAAGTTGCAAATGATGACCCACGCAATATATGGACAATATTATCAATATGGACATTTATAGGAATTGTTTTGTTCAAAATACAATTCCACGAGCACAAATGTTGGCAATTTGTTCATTGAAGTACAGGAACTATACTGTAAATGTAGAGAAAATAGCCATGAGTACCATTTCCGACACGTTCTATGTTTGTCAAGATGGTGTGACCACCCTCCCCCTTGGACACTATTTAACTTCAGACCGGACCGAATGTATTGCCCACCGTGAAAGTCTCGTTTTAAATAAAGTCCTTTAACTATTTCCCTAAAAACCTTGGGGGGGGGGGGGCCTCGCGGCCCGGGGGGGGGGGGCCTCGCGGCCCGGGGGGGCGGGGCCGGCCGCCGCCCGCGCGGGGGGCGCTCTGCCACCAAAGTTATCTTTTTCTTTTTGGACTTAGAGCATATTTTTTTTTTTTCAAGTGTCATCTATAATTTAATGTTTTTTTTCTCTGTATTATAAACAAAAAAAAAATGTTTTTCTCTCTCTGTACCTATTTAAATGTTGTTGTTGTATTTTTTTTTTATAAATAAATTAAAAAAAAATAATGTATTTTTTAAATTGCTCTCTCTCTAATTTAATGTTTTTTTTTTCTCTGTAAAAAAAAAATTTTTTTTTATATGTGTGTACCTATGTACATGTTGTTGTCGTTTTTTCGTTATTTTTTATTATGAATAAATTTAAAAAAAAATGGTTATTTTTTTTTCAACTTATTGGTACTTTTTTATGTGCATAAAATAAAAGAAAAAAATATGAATCTTTGTCTTTTGTCTTATGTATTACCAGAGTAGTCTGGAAAAAAAAATTATTTAGTCATTATACAATTAGGGTCTACAGTTAGTTTTCCAGGTGAATTGCTAAAAGGAAGTTGTATCAATTCATAATGCCGTTCAGACCGTTTCTGTGTGGGCCCCCAATTTCGGAAAAAACAACACTCTTAATTAAAATAATTAAAAATTATGATAAAATGTTTACAGAAAAACCAAAAAAAATATACGATTGCTATAGTATTTGGAATGAGTCGTACAATAAAATAAAAGCACTTGCTGCCATGGGATCGGTGCAGATACAGTTCATACAGTGACTTGACGTTTTCAACATTATTGAACCAAACTCTTGGCTGATCATTGACAATCTGGCTGAATACATTGAACATTGGTCCCAGCTAATGTTGCAATTGTTCAATGTTCACTTTCATCATGAACGAATTTCCATTACTCTGGTTATACACAATCTCTTTCATCAGATAAAATGTATGCAAATACTTGCTTTGAACTGTACCTACTAAATCATCTACAGAGTTGTTCGTGATTCTCTCTCTATAATAATTCTAAAGACTCGAATCGCTCAAGGAGCCACTAAAGTTATACTATCGTATAAAACACAGTTAAGTAATAAACATACCATTTATATCATGTTTGATCTTAATCAAAATACATCTGAGGATCTGCGTGTAGTCGCAGATATTTTCGACACTGAAACTACAGTATATCTCCCATTGAACACTAAAAATATCTATTAGTCACTATCATGACACTGAATAAACTACATGACAATAGACACTTTTTTTCAGTTATAAGCACTTCAAAACTTCAGCTTATAAAATCGATACTCAAACATGGTCTCTACGCCGATTTTATTAATATAATATCTTAACTTTGTTTAAATTTGACCGAGTTTAAGTTTAAACTACCAAAAGTAGTTAAGCAACAGAAAAAGAAACATCATTCAAGTGTACGTACAGGGACCTCTAAAAACAAATTAAAGAATTTTAAAAGAAAACGACTTCGTCAGGAGGGCGGGATCTTTTTCACACTTTTACTGCCAATAATTTCATGACATGTAGACAGTTTTCTCTATTGATAAGTGCAAAACACTACACCTTAACTCTAATAAAACTCGGTCTTTTAAATGCCAAACATTTTGAGGATAATATGAGTAAAGTTCTCTACAATAAAACTATTAAAGGTGATAAAAAGCTGATTTTACTTCAAGTTGAACTTTTTCTATTGGGCTAACATGATCGATCGCAGCCCACTGCTGCTGCTGACCCTAAAAGATGATCATCTTCTCACTAGTCTCCTGCTGCTGCTGGAACGAACTTAAAGAAGGTGTAATTGTTTTAATTTTTATCTAAATTGGTAATTATAAGGCCAATAAATTAGCTTGAAAACTTAACACTACTCCTACTCTATCTTTGGTAAAGTTATCAAAGTCAAGTTCAGATCACCGGATAAAGGATTATAATTCAAGGCAAGAGCTATAATCTACTTGATTTAATGTATGACATGGTTACAAATAGTAAAGGATTATTATAATTTGACACTAATCTATACAACTTTTTAAATACATTAAACTTCACCAAAAGTCTTATTGGCAATAGACAAATTCTAAAAAAATTAAAAGAGCGTGCATCATCATCAACATTAAAAGATGAACTTGAAGAAGAAGAAGATTTTAAATCAATTGTGGAACATACTAGCACACCACTGATAGATAGACAAAAGCAAAGACTTATTACGTACTCGTCTCCGTCACCAGCAGCAGCAGCAGCAGCCCGTATACACAAGGGACGATGACGTTGCACAACATGTTTACATTCAATATGGCTGACGTTCTGAAATATGCTTATGAAAACATTGGTAAGGCGGTGTGCTTAATGTCCAACGAAACCATTTCCAAAGTAACAAGTGTTTGCGATAAAAGTATAAACGACTAACTACAAAATGAGCCCAGTGACAACCTTCACAGAAATCATATCCTTTGCGCCAATCAATACCAAAAAACTAAAGCCTTTCACCCATTGGATCGAATGAAACCAGATTTCTTGACTCGAGATGAGCTTCAAAGACGTCACAATCAACCTGACAAGTATATTCTACTTGCAATCAGTTTTTTTAGTCGCTATACATATGCATGTCAGTTAAAATCCCAGAGAGGTGTTGAAGTTGCTCAGGCCATTGAAAAGTACCATTGAAAGTATTCTCGAACAGGAGTAGTATAAAAAATTCGCACATATGACTTGATTTTATGTGCTTACCCTAATTGATCAACAGTACGATTATAGTTGATTTAACAGAAATCTAATACGTCATAGTCCGCTACAGGCATAATGTTCCGTGCTTGTTAGATGACCTATTCTAAAAGGAATAATAAGTTACCTTACATTGAAAAATAAGTAGGCTTGGCGACATTAGAAGTATAAAATATTTATTTTGTTTAAGCAACGCCATCATCGCTCATTATTAAAATATTAGAAAACGGACTTTCATAATTTGGATCATGATACAATTTACACCTTTGTTAAACAGTGTTACAAAAAAACAACAGCCAACAAAAATAAGAAAAATAAATTCAATGTTGGTGACACGGTTCGAATTAATAGAACAACTAATGTTTTTGAAAAGGGGACTTACTTGTTGTCCACTGAAATTTTCAAAGTGGCAAAAATCCTAGATACTAAACCCATAGCTTATCGACTGCGTGATACCAAAGATGAAGAGAGTCTCGGCGTTTTTTATGACTATTACTAGCAAAACGTTAAAAATGCCAGTGAAATCTCTCAAATTTAAAAGATATTAAAGACATGTACCCGCGTGTTTAAGAAACAGGTACTTGGTCTCTGGCTCGTATACAACTCCGGGGTTGATTATTGGATTGGTATTGAAGATTTTGACAAGGCCCAATGAGGTAGATGTAACTTTCATATCCAACGTTTCCAATTCTCTCTACACTGAATTTAATACGACAAGTGATTTTTGGACAAAACTCTCACCCTCCATCAAATTTGACGGTGCATATGAAGTGGCTCTTGTCGACTTTATTCTCAAAACTACCTATGACATCCTGAGAAAGTATCGTAAATATTAAATAAAAATTACGACCGTTTGAATTCGGTGATGAAGGTGCAATGGCAACTTTTGACTCTAATCAGTACCCTATTGCTAACATCCCCTACAGGGAATACAATAACATGCACGTACGGTGTAGATTTATCAGCAAAAAATTGCAACTCGAAAAAAAAGTTGTTTCACTTTCAATTACTCTAAGGATAAAATGAGACTTCATTTTAACAATAAATATGAGAATGAAATATTATTCATCAATAAGACTTTACGGGAGGGTATTGGTTTAAAATATCTTACTGTTCAGACTTGTAATGTCAGTGGTGGCGAAATTGCTATCTATTCAGACTATGTACCCAGCGTCTCCAGTGACACTTGTATAGTTTTTTATGCATCATTTGTGGAAACATCTTGGTTTGGTAATCCAAATGGTCCCCTCCTTCAAGTTCTTGAACGACAAACCAATCAAGAACACGTTCACCACTACAATATAAAGCATCTTCAGTATATTCCCGTGAACACTTCCTATTTGGAACTCTGTCAGTTAACACTAAGAACCGAATTAGGTGATCCAATAGCAATTTCAAAGGGCCTAGCAGTGATTACATGTCATTTTCGACCTATTGTCAACGACAAAGACAGTACAATCACCTAAAAAATGAACAATAGAAGAATTCCATTTGTTTGTCCCGATATCGACTGATATGTTGGTGCTTTGAGTCCACGTCAAATAGGCACTGGATTGGACTATTCCAAGGGGCGTACTACTATGTCTGGTTATTGTCTTAGTAGCTGGTTTGCTAAGCTTTTTCGTTCTGCACTACCCCTTGCCAGAAAATATCTTCTACCTGCTGCATCAAATTTTGCTGCCCCCACACTACATGACTTGGGGTTAGTGACGAATTTCAAGGAGAGTGTTAAAGAAAATATTAGATTTTCACCAAGAGCCGGTTGTGAACAATTAAAATCCCAACAAACTGGTTAGGGGTTGAAAATTATTCGTTCACATCATTCAGTAATCAGTCTCCACCCAGTATTGAATCAAAGTAAATCAACAAGTAATTTGATAAATAAAACAACACAGACCAATAAGCAGCAGCAACAGAAGAAAAAGAAAAAGATTTTTCGATCAAATAAGGAGTTCTTCTCTTGAGATGACTTATCTCCCCCACCCGGAATCATATCCATCACTCTGGTCCTCATTGAATCTATTCACTGCTGAAAATGTTGATGTCAGCGTCAAGTAGGGATACTATGAACAATTTCATCCTCACCACCCCCTCTTTGACAATAAACACTTTCAAAGATTTTCCAATGAAGACCAGTTAATTGATTTGTCCTCAAAATTTAGTGATCTAAACATTGTGATGAAGAAAAAGACAGATAATAAAACTCAAAACGCTGGCGATGGTCTCTACTATGAACACTGTATTCTGCATAACCTATTCAAACAACTTAACGTATTGATCAATGGGGCATTTATGAGCAATAGCAATAATTTATACAAATATGAAATCTACATAAACTTTAGGATTATGAAAATGAAGGTGTACAAGGAGATGAGAGGACAATCATCGGACTTTGAATATTGAACAGGTTTTGATACTGACAGTGATTTGACCACTGCAGTGACCCAGAAGTATCATCTAGTTTGAAAATTAAATCAAGAGATATTCAATATATCCCACTAGTTCCCCCCTACTATCAATATTGACATAAAGTTACAGATGGCCCCATCGAATTTCAGTCTGAGAAAAATACTTCCTGCAGAACATGATGCAAATTTCATTATTACATCGGTCAGAATCCACGTCCGGCAATAACAGGTTCTGAGCTCTGTTGCAGTTGCCGTTGAAAATCTAAGAGCCAACGGTCACAATATTTAACTTCTTGTTCTCCAGACAATCACCACTCCAAGACACAGTACAACCGTCTTTCTTAGCTATACCGAGTTATCGTTTATCAATGGATAAAGCCATTCCAAATTGGCTTTGCCCCGTCTGAAGAGCTGGAGTGCCGTTGGACACTGGACTGACTCCCCCCATGAGTTCAATCTTATCTGTTTATCTAGTCTTTTGTGCATAGTGTATTTTAGTCAACTGTACACTCTTTTGTTTGATAATATTTACTATAGAGCACTTTACGAGTTGACCAGGCAAGCCCTAGATAATGACTCTAAAATATTTGAAAATTTAAGAATTGAATCAATGTTTCAAAAAAATCATGTGGTTATTGTTTTAGAATTGTCAGGCACACATGGTATGACCATAGTAAGAACAGGGACTGTATGTGTAGAGTTTAAATTTGTTAATGCTCTGACAGAGAGTATCACGCTACTATCACTGAGCCACTTTGAAACCTATTGTGAAATCACACCTAACGGCAGTGTTCTACTCGGCCTTGCACCATGAACACAAAACAAATAATCAATGTATTTAGTATGGATCCATACATGTCCCAGTACAAGTCCTATTGCATACCTTCGGACTTCATTGAAAAATTCCAAGTGTTAAAAAGACCTTAATCATTGTTAATAGCAGTCCATCGACTTTGACGACCGGTTAGTTGCTAAGCCAATGACCTTTATCTTCCAAACGGCGACTACTATTGATTTTTTTGTTACTCTTAGCCTATCTTATAAATTCTACGTTCCATACATTAGCAACTTTATTTAAAGCTGTGGGGCAACCATTATTCAAAATCAACAAAGAGTACAGGATTTAGCGACTATGACATGTGGCTTTCATGCACTTCTCTTTTTCATGTTCAAATGTCGTGGCTACACCTACCAGCAGTTTCTCAACATCTACATTGACCTAACTAAATTGAACGACTTTCTAGTGTATAATATACTTACAAGGTTATTTAATATTTATTTTAGTGCCCGGATAATAAAATTTTATAAAGATTTATTTTAAATTTTTTATTCATAAAAAAAAAATTATCTACATGATAAAACGACTTTTCTACTCTTTAGATTTCATCCACTACTAGTTATTTGTCAAAAACAACTAGTGCTGGTAGATTATCTAAATTCACGGTGTACTGATCTTGATGTACTGCAATGTCAGGGTCACATTTTCTACAGTAGTGTGTGACTTCACTCTTGTCATATCTATTTGTAGATTCTAATAGACTTTTCTCAGAAAGTATAGATATGTCACATTAGAATTTGATCTTAATGTATTAACTTTAACGAAAAGTGACGTCAATTGTCGAATCACAGATTGTCAAAGCCAAATACAAATCTTAGTGAATCTCCACCAAAACTACATATTAGTCACAACAAATAGGAATAAACCAAAGTATTTTGTTGTTCAAACAGTTGAATCGTTGACCTGGTTCCTCCTCCCAGAACAATCTAACACCACGACGATACCAATCTCGTAGCACTAAACTAAAATCTCGGGTTGAATTCTTTCCAATCATACTGGGATATGTAGTCTCCCACTGCTTACATTTATCATAATGATAATTGGAGTATAGGTGGCCTCTAGGATGAGAGTCAAACACCTCTTCTAGACAAGAATTACAACCTTTAATTTGTACAGCATATCCTCTATGCAATTTACATGGGTTGCAGAATCTACACTTTTCATCATACTCCTCAATCATTGTGCAATTCTCACAAGATGACCAACTGCCCAGTGAGAAAATACATAGTGGACATGTATGGAATATTTCGTCATGTGTTAACACTCTCACTGCCACAATGAAACTGAGCTAGCAAAATCAAAAAATTGTCTGATATAGAGAGAGAGAGAGGATTAAATACTCATTTATAAAAATCTTTCTTATGAAAAAAAACAGTCCTAAATATCTAGAAACTAATGTTTAAAAGCATATCCACAATATCATTTTTCTGCGTTTTGATCAATATATTAATAAATTTTGCAAATGAATTTGTGCCATAATGTCGAATATTAATACAATAGTCTAATGATGGAGAATCAGTTTTCATTATATCGACAAGCATTCCCCGAGAAAATATCTTCCTTTGAATAGACAACTCTAGAAAATCATCATCTAAAATCAAATGGTTGTCCATAAAAATTAGATTCCTCATGATTCGATCTTTCTCGAATCTATCCATTTTTTAGGGTCCTAACTCTTTCACAACCAAATTCAGAATAATCAGAATCTCTTTTTGTACAAATAATATAATCTAGTATAATACAGAAAAAAAGAAAAAATACTATTGATTTAGAAACATTTTTATTGAACATAATTACAATAATAATATTCACTAATGAATTTTGTTCTCATCAATATATTTCGATAGAACATCTAATGCTGACCGAAGTTTATTTATATGGAGAATATTTACTTTTCCAGCAAAACACAGCTGTTCCTCCTGCTTGAATTTGATTAATGATATCACGTATCTAGCATACATAATGTCCCATTCAAGACATAGTTTACAGCCAGCAGTTATTTACACAGCCACATTGGTTAATCGGATATCTTTGCTACTTCTTCTGTCGTTTACATAATTAATCTACAATAATTTAAATTCACAAATAATTTTTTTCTCTCCAATAATCTCATCAAAAATAAAAAAAAAAAAACTATTATATTTTAATCAAATTAAATTAATAATATTAATTTTAGTGGAAAACATTAATTATATTAAAAAAATACTCACCAAACAAGTTATACTCATTCCTATTGGCACTGTGCGTAATGACCTGTAACTACTAGAAAAACCTGTTTGGTACATAGGACTCTCAGAATTCAATAGACCTATTCTACTTACTTTATTTCTATTGTGTATTCCAAAAAGTTTTAAAGAGAGGAGGGGTCATTAAATATTTAGAAGTTACTTTTTTTCAGCCCTTGAAGTGTTAACTTGTGACTTCATAAGAAATTGAATATAGCATGAACAGCTTTGCAAACAAAATTTATTTTAACTTGAGGAATAGCTTGTCTTGTTCTTTATCGGTAAACCCAGCCTTTTATGAAGTTGGAATAAACTTCAAATATTACATAATTTGAATACATTGAGAATTTGATGGGAGTATTCTCAAAAAGCAAAAAAACTGTTTAAAGGGAGCTTTTTAAAGGGAGGAGAGGTCACTGAATATTTGAAAGTTACTTTTTATTCCAACCCAACTTGCAAATTCACAAAGAATTAAATATAGCATACACAGTTTTGCAGTGAAAAATTAATTGAACTTGACAAATAACTTGTCTTGTTCTTTATTGGTTAATTCAAAATTTTACGTTTACCTATTTTTCAGTCGTCCTCTAGGCTTGTTTTTATCTTAATGAACAATATTGTCTGAACACAACCCTTTTTGTAGGTTCCACTTCAACTGAACCCCTTGCTACTGAATCCTCGTGCATCTGACCCCAGGTACAACTGAAAACCTGTGTCACTGAGCCTCCGTATAACTGAGCTCCCATGAAACTGGATCCTCGTGCAACTGAACCCTCGTGCAACCGAATCCTAAAAAAAAACTGAGCCCCTTTGTCACTGACCCCTCATGCAGCTCAACCCCCGTTTAACTGAACCCTTGTTAAGCTCAGCCCCTGTTTTTAAAGCTTTGTTCACTTGAACCCCCGTGCAACCGAGCCCCCGTGCAACTCAACCCTTGTGCAACTCAACCCTCGTGCAACTCAACCCCCGTATAATCGAGCCCTTGTGCAACAAAACCCCGTAAAACTTAATCCACGTGCAGCTCAATCCCCATTCAGCTCAGCCCTCACTCAAACTAATATCTGTGCAACTCAGCCATATTCAGTCAACCCTCATTCAACTCAACCTCAGTGTAATTCAATCCTTGCGCAACTCAACCCCCAATCGCTTCAATCCCCATTCTACTCACCTTCTATGCAATTCAACCCTCATTTAACTCAATCCTCTTTCAACTCAACCACACTCAACTCAACCCTTCTAAAATCTAAAGTTATACGACTACAAAATGCAATTCAGGCCGTTTTGACGGAGGTGACAAAAGCTGACTCGAGTGAAAAGGTCTTTCGTTGCTGGTTAATCCTTTAGTGTCTTTCCTTTAATACCGCTTCGATATGAAACAATTTTTCCAACCCCCCCCCCCCAGCTAAAAAAAACAATTTATTCTTCTGTTATATAAGTTTGAAAATTAACAGAGCGTTTTATACCCAGGACCCGAACACACTTGAAGGTTATGGTTGCAGAAATAGTTGTACCTAGGACAGAGAAAGCCCATAGTAGCCAAAATCTTAGACACATTTATAAAAAGCTATCTTATAAGAAAAATCATTCTGTTAATGCTGATTCAGGAATGACAGCTATTATCAGAATTGGTAGCATAAGTTTAGTTCGAAAATAATTTCTTGGAACTTTTAAAAAGAGCCGGAAACAGTTATAAGTCTCCTTTTTTCTGTTTTATTTCTCCATTACTGACAGGGGCAATAGAATATCACAGAGAGCTGTTTAATGTTATTTGGAAACTATTATTGGCATTTAAATCCTTTATGCAATTTTTTCATCTAAACATCATCATAAACTGCCTTATAGCACCAAAATTCATTTTAGTGTTATTATTGGAGTTTTAAGGCTTGAAAGTATAAAAGGTCCATTACTGAAATCTCCATGATCTAAAATCCTCATACTGGTGCTTAAAAACCCTCTTGAATATTCCCCTACCCAGTCACCTTTGTAAGTAGAAAGCAAAAAAAGTTTTGAAAAAATACCAAATGAAAAAATTCATCTGAACACAAAGCTGATTCGCTAATGATAGCAGCTATTTATTTTTATTTCAACACTAAAATTAACTATGAAACAAATTCTTAGAAATTACAAAAAAAATGCTTGATACCCAAACGTGTGTTCTTTTTCTTTCTCTTTTTCCCCAGCACTAGCCAGTCCCTGGGACATCAGAGGGGCACTGAAACGGATAACCTTCTGAGGCTCTTGGAATTAGTGTTTTATTTCCCCCACCCCATAAAAGTGTGCATTAACTGGTGACTGGTTTGAGTATAATAATAAGTATAATTATCGCTAATCAGTACTAGTTCAAGTATACTTTTAGGCCTTGGGTTGAGTTCAGTGAAACAGGGCTTGATTTAAATACAAGTTAGTTACATAAGGGTTAAGTCAAAAGAGGGTACATTTAAAAAGGGGTTCACTTGAACGAGGGTTTAATTAAATGGGATAAAATTGTACGCGGGCTTAGTCAAACGAGGGATCAGTTAGATGGGGTTGAGTCAGACGTGGGCTGAGCTGCACGTGGCCCAGTTAAATGGGGGCTCAGTTGCACGAGGGTTCAGTCAAATAGGATTGACTTGCACAGGAGTCTAGTTGCACGAGGGTTCAGTTAAATAGGGTTGAGCCGGTAGATCCAGCTAAACGGGGTTCAGTTTCTTTTTAATTTTTTTTTTTTTTATAAAGGCTGTAAAGCAAAGTCAGCAGAAGGGTGCATGTCTTGCCAATGACTCACCAAATATTGCCATGCCCCACGTTGGGGATCACGGCTCTAAATCTTTCCAAGTCAAAAACTTCTTCTGTTCAGAGTCTTAGAAACTCCATTGGAGATATAAAATAAATAAATGTTGCTTTTGTAGTTTTTTTTGTATGTTTTGCAAAGTGCAATTATGTTTTAACCAGAGTAATGAAAGCACAGCTATCTAGTATGCTGGATTGAAATACACAATTCCTTAATGCAATTCATCGTAGAGCTCCATAAAATCGGTGAAGCTCTTGAGATCATCAGCAGCTGGGCAGAATCCACATATGCAGCAAAAGTAACATCCATAGGTTCCTATAATTGAGACATTTAGAAATACTACATTGACTGCTGCCATATTCTCCGACCTGATAGTAACAATATGCACTCTTAGTAACATGTCTGAACCAATTTTACCACTCTATTGGCTATTTTAAAAGAAGAAATTAGACATTGCGTCTGCAGCAAGCCATGTTAAGGACCTTCTTATCCAGCTGAGTGTCAAGCGTCAGAAGAGTGATAGTGAGTTCACAAAACATTTGACGAGGTAACTAAAGTAGCAACCCAGCTAGATTTTAAAATTTCAGTCTCAAGGATAGCGAAAAAGCAAACAAATTGGGTGAATGTGCCATTCAGTCCACAGCAGTAATATTATAGACGGTCAGTTTTTATTCCTCTGTTGGATACGATTATTTCGGACTTAAAAAGCTATACTTCTGTGGACACCTTGGACACTTTTAAGCCCATTATTTTTATGATTTTTAGTTGTTTCAAAAAGAACAAATAACAGTTTGCTGATATGATTCATGACGTGTCAATATGACACTGGTCAGTAATCGGTTTCACTTCCCAATCGAAATGTGAATCTGCGTTGACCAGAGGTGCACATAAACCAGTGGCAGATCTAGGATGTTAGGAAGGGGGAGGGGGCCTGTTGCAAAAAAATTTCACTCTTAATCAAGACTACCGTACCTTGGTGATATTGAAAGTTGCATGCTTCTGCTTGTATACGTCATTTAGCTGTCAGCTCTGTAAAGCTATCCACAAAACCATATTATAAAAACGCTATCTATATTATACACCAAATTCCTGCCTCTTATTTCCAATTAATTTAAAAAAACTTTCCAAGAAATAAGTTTTTCAAAGAAAAGTAAAGGCCATTTTAAACTTAAGCTCAGGAGATACAAATACCTGTTAAAATTCAAACTCGAAACGACCAGAAATTACTATTAAAGAATAAATGAACCCCAAAACTAACAAAAATCAAATAAACAATCATAGCAAAAAACATACAACAAGTAATAAAATAAATGAATAAATAGATCTTAAAGCGAGTAATGCTTAGATTGAATATGAAAATCAAGCTTAAAACGAAAGCAAATATTTTGGCATTAAAGTATAAATGAAACTTAAAACGAACAGAAATTAAATAACAATCAATGCGAACAAACATATAATATATATTAATGTAAATTAATAAATAAATCTTAAAACGAGTGAAACTTAAATTGAATATGCAAATCAAGTTTGAATCTAATAAAAATAACTACAAAGAAGAGTTTGGGTATCGCCTCACTGCTGAAGCCTAAAACCTACTGCGTCATTGGAGCTTTACTGAAAACAATTTTTTCATTAATTAAAATTTTAGGGAATAAATATCAGCATATGTTCGGTAAACTCATTTGAATTTTTTTTTCAGTAAAGTACAAATTATATTCTGGCTTTTAGAAAGAATAAGGGTTTTGAACCCTACTCATATTAATTTATGCTCGTTTTGAGTTTGACTCTAATATTTATTCTAATATTTGTTCGTTTTGGGTTTCATTTATTTATTGATACTGATTTGGGGTAGTTGTATTCTTGGTAGATTATATGATAGTCCAGACGCCAGGTGTTGAAATTGTGAATCATACCACGACGGAATGGGGCTGCTACGAGAATTAGCCTACCCTCCTCCCCCTACCCTCCTCCTACCCTCCTAAATTGACCATGCGGATTCGAAAATACCAATGGCACTTGCTTGCGAGTGGTGGAACACTCCGAAACTGGACATTTTATTATATTTTGGTGTTTCATGCAAGAAAATGCATGTTCCACAAAGTTTGAGGTGCAGTTTTCCGCTCAAATAAAAATGCCTAGAAGCCATAGAATGTTTTCATAACAAACCAACACGATTAGTTAGAAAAAATGGCAGAGTTAAAAAAAAAATGGCAAAACTATATGAGTCTTGAACAGTCTTGGAAAGTATAAACAAAATCAAATTGAATTCTAGATATATAATGATATTAATTGTTGAAAGATCCATCAGTTCAAGATTTTTTTTTTCACTGTAATTTTATTTTCATTTTCAATGTTCTAAGAACTGGAAAATAATAAATTTGTAATATACGAGTAATTCGTTTTCAGTGAAGCACCAAAGCTTTAGGTTTTTACAGTTAAAGAAGGGGGCAGTATCCAAATTTTGTTTGTAGTGAAACTATATTTGTCTTGACTAATCTTGAAAAGAAGTAATAAATTAAACTGAATATTTGATGTATAATGATATTAATTGCTGAAAGCTCATCATTTCAAAATTTTACTGTAATTTTAATATCTATTTTCAATATTAAGTACAAAAGAAAACATTTGTAATATAATTTGTTTTCAGTAAAGCGCAAATGACGCAGTACGTTTCAGGCTTCTGCAGTGAGGCGATACTAAAACTCTTGTTTGTAGTTATTTTTATTTCATTTAAACTTGATTTGTATATTCAATTTCAGTTTCCCTTGTTTTGAGATTTATTTATTCATTTACATTAATATATATTGTATGTTTGTTCGCATTGATTGTTATTTAATTTCTGTTCGTTTTAAGCTTCATTTATACTTTAATAGCAAAATATTTGTTTACTGTCCGATTATTCTTGACTTTAAAAAACGGATCTAGAACTTTTAATTTAAATCGACTGAGGTTTGTTTCAAAGCCTATACGATTCCGTCTTTGATAAAAACCTTATATATGAACAATAGACAGCTTGCATAACTTGTGGACAGCGACTGACAACAATGAATGGATTGAAAAAATACCACCAATAAGGGGTTTAGACCATTTCTCTTTCTGACACAAAAGGATCACGACTGTTTGGAATTGACCTTAATAGGATTTTGTGTGCCTAAGCAATTTTACATCTATCTCAGAGTATGTATTTTAACCTTATAATTGGATAATTATAATAGATATCCTATGTGTTCTTCCCATACAAAACCCCTTCCCATAAATTAAAAACCCCCTTTAATAATTTATGCCCCAGGTCATAACTTACAACGCCTACCCCCGAGCCCTGGTGGGCTGTGTCGACACCGGAGTTTTTTGTTATCAGAACTTTGAACTATTTTAACAAAATGTCTATCTAAAAATTTGCATCGGATGCATTTAGGGCGTGGAGGAGGGGGGGGGGTGCTAGTTACCCTCCAATCTCTTTTGACTCTTAAAAAATGAACAAGAACTTTCAATTTTCACAGACCTCTCCAAAGTTTATACAAGCATCCCTTCCATAAGAAATATTTGGAAGGATTCGGAGAATCCTTAAATTACAACTCTTGCCCTGAGAGCTGTGGGGGAGTTGTCATCCTCAAAGACCTAATTTCCAGAACTTAAAACTACGCTTAAGAAAATGGCAGTCTCAAAATTTTTATTGGATGTGTTTGGGGAAAAAGTGGGTGTGAGAGGGGGGTTAGTTACCCTCAAATCACTTTTGACTATTAAAAAGGGCACTGGCCCTTTGAATTTCCAATCGAATGAGTCTGTTTTGAAGTTTCTACGACACTGCTTTCTATAAAAACCATATATGCCCCCAGGGCATAACTTAAAACCCTTGCCCTGTGGGTTGGGGGGGATTGTCCTCCTAAAAATTATATTTTATATCTGTAAATCAACTATGCTGAACGAAATGGCTATCTCAAAATTTTGATTGGATGTGTTTGGGGGAATAATGGGTGTGGGGGGGGGGCTAGTTGCCCTCCAATCACTTTCGACTACCCTATGAATTTCCAATCGAATGAGCCTGTTTTGAAGTTTCTACGACAACGCATTCTATAAAAACCTTAAACGCCCCAAGGTCATATCTTAAAACCCTTGCCCTGAGGGTTGTGGGGGAGTGTCCTCCTCAAAAACATATTTTCTATCTAGAAATCATTTACGCTGAACAAAATGGCTATCCCAAAATTTTGATTGGATGTCTTTAGGGAAATGATGGGTTCGGGGGGGGGCTAGTTGCACTCCAATCACTTTCGACTATTAAAAATGGCACTAGCCCTTTAATTTCCAATTGAATGAGCCTGTTTTGAAGTTTCTATGACAACGCCTTCTATAAAATCCTTATATGCCACCAGGGAATAACTTAAAACCCTTGCCATGAGGGTTGTGGGGGAGTGCCCTCCTCAAAAATATATTTTCTATCTGGAAATCAACTACGCTGAACAAAATGGCTATCTGAAAATTTTGATTGGATGGGTTTGGGGAAATAATTGGCGTGGGGGGGAGGGGGGGGGGCTAATTACATTCCAGTCACTTTCTACTATTAAAAAGGGCACTAGCCCTTTAATTTCCAATCGAATGAGCCTTTTTTGAAGTTTCTACGACACCGCCATCTATAAAAAGCTTATATGCCCACAGGGCATAATTTAACACCTTTGCCCTGAGGGTTGTGGGGGATTATCCTCCTCAAAAATATATTTTCTATCTGGAAATCAACTAGGCTGAACAAAATGGCTATCTCAAAATTTTGATTGGATGTGTTTGGGAGAATGATGGGCGTGGGGGGCTAGTTGCCCTCCAATCACTTTCGACTATTAAAAAGGGCACTAGCCCTTTAATTTCCAATCGAATGAGCCTGTTTTGAAATTTCTACGACAACGCCTTCTATAAAAACCTTATATGCCCCCAGGGCATAACTTAAAACCATTTGCCATGAGGGTTGTGGGGGAGTGTCCTCCTCAAAACTATATTTTCTATCTGGAAATCAACTACGCTGAACAAAATGGCTATCTGAAATTTTGATTCGATGTGTTTGAGGAAATGATGGGCGTGGGTGTACGCTTCAATACACTACCAGACCCCTGTCATGACCGTGGCAACCAATATTGCGATCTCAATTTGCAGACTAATGTTCTTCTTCTTAAAACCCTATTTCAAAGCACCTTATGGCTTCCTTAAACTGCTTTTTATCTTTTTGCTGCATTCAGCTTCTTTACTAGCAATATTACCCAGGTAAGTGGACCTATCCACTTGATCAATTTTCTCGTTACCCAACATCATCTGTTCACCCTAATAAACTCCTATTCTAACAAAGGTGCCTGAGCTTTTTAGCATTAATGTTCAAGCGTAGTCTTTCACTTTGAATTTTCAAAACCTCCAAAAATTCATTAGTTTTCATTAAATTTTATTTAGGAAAATCAACTCATCTCCATATCTTTAGTCTAGGAAAGTTTTACATTCCCATTTAACTTAAATGGCAATAAAGCACTAGAATACTTGCTGTTGTTCTTCTTATTTATGCTGCAAGAAAAAAATATAACGTATGTTTAGTTTTAGACGATCAAGCATTAGGGTACTGAATCTATTTTCGGCCCTGAAAGACAGTTTTGTTATATTACTGGACTGCACTTGAAAATTGACAATGATTCTACTATTCTTTTACCTACTAATCCTTTATCTGAAGCAGTCGGTGCACCCCTTTAAATCAGTGTTTCTGCATTTACCAGAAGGAATGAGTTCTTCGTGACTCAGGAGTCACCGATATTCTGAGTAGGAAAGTGTTTGGATGGTGGTAATCAATTTGAGCCCCGGACAATGATACTATAAATAGTGAATTGTTAAGTAAATGAATTTTTACATATAAACTGTCACAGAAACTGGCCTGTCGAATGAGTTCCTTCTGAAGTTTCTGCGTCAACTCCTTCCGTGCGAAGCACCTGTGAAAAAATTCAAATACTAATAATGCATTAAGTCCACCTTTCTCTTCACTTTGACATCGTTTAGCGCTGCCAGTGATAATAACTGAATCAATTTATAATCATAGTTTCTATGCTTACCAGAAGGAATAACAGAGCCATGAATCTTATCTGCCCACCCAGCATAATGTCTTAAACAGCCAATTGAAAACTCTACATCTTCTTGAGATTCGGCTAAAGGCTTTCCGTTGTGAAGGGTCTCAAGTCGGGCTAAATAATCTTTATCTCGTGAGGCCAGCTCAACTAGCTGAAAATGTAAGTAAAATAACGATTAAACATATGAAAAAAGCTGATCCATTCTCCAATGCACGTTTTTAGTCTTAAGACTACGCAAGTTTTGTTTGCAAATGCAAATAGGTGCTTATATGTTTGTCCTAATGCACTACAGAATCTGTCAAGAACTTTAAACAGTGTATAGTCAGAGAGCCACTTGTGAGCTACTATCTGTGAACAGCAGAGTGATTGACAATGGAACACGGGGTAATCACTAGCCTTGATTACTGATACGAGCGTTGCATACTCGACCAGGGGGTGCTAGTTTTAAAAATTTGAAAAAGAAATCACGTTTTTGGTTCTTAAGACACATTTCGTAAAAATGTTCAACAAAGATCAAGCAGCTCTAACGATAGTCAGAGTCTGCATAAAAATTTCCACTTCTGATGAGCATCATTATTTTCATCCAGTCCTGATACCCTCCAGAGAGAAAGACACTGAAAGATGCTTGCAGCACACGAAATAAGTTTTCAAATTCGTAAAATAAAAGTTCTATCAGTTTCACTTTTGCCTTGAAAATTGATAGTATCACCTTCCAATCATTTAGCTTGAGTGTGTACTTAAAGATACTGCAAATTTGTGTGGAGATTCTCGTGTTCGTGGCAACCACAACAGTTCTTTAAGCAGATCATATAGCCTTCTATGTCACAATAACAACATATTCTATTATATCCTCGACTATTAGTTCACTAAAGAGTGTTTACTAGAAATCGAGAGAGTTCATTTAGGTTCTTCCTTTATTGCTTTCAATAACCTTATGCCTCATGTTACTGTGGAAAACCAGACCGAGGATCAAGTGATGGCACACTCTGCTGGACCAAACCAGGATGGATGCACGATACTGTTTGTGAATTTCCTCACTACTATCACTAAAAAGTTGAAACCATAAAATTGTGACAAGTAAAATCTAAGAAAATTAAATTTTGCCCCAGACGACCTGGCAATCGTTGTGATTTCAGTGTCATCTTGGAGAAGTTGGTGTCACTACGTGGTACCTTTTTGCACCCATAATGCTTACAAGCATAGCTATTTTTATTTAATGATATTAAAAGCTGTTCTCTTTCTAAAACTACAGCTAAATAAAAGAGTTATTCATTAAAAATGATGCGTGAATTTAAAATTTACAGGGAGTACAGATTAGCTTCCAAAGGAGGAGACGTTAACTATGAGCAAAAAATGAAACAAAGATTAACGGAAATCACAGTGTACAAAGATATCGCAACTAAAACTAACCGAAATACCGCAAACAAGAGTGGCATTTTCACCCCTGTAAATACCAGAAGGCTAGGGGCATTTGTGCTTTACTGAAAAATGAATTGTTCGCCTAAACGGAAAGTGCTGCTTAATCAATGTTTGTACTTGTACTATAGACAGTAATATCAATAAGGTATTTTTGGATTTGTAATCCGCAGAATCGTTTTGCCACAAATGCTGAAAATTTTGCCACAAATACTGACATGCTGACAACAGCATGAGTATGCTGTTGTCAACGCTCAAACCCCCGAAAGATTAGTCAGATTTTGTGTCCATCTGAAATTTTTGTAAGATATAAACCTAGTAAAGACCGACCCATAGCTAGCAGCCATCACGACCGAACCTACACGATGAGTATTCACAAAATAAGCTAAAGATAATTGTGTTTAAAGATGCGTTGTTCTAGATATAACTTGCTTGAATTGATTTTGTGGGAAAGAAATTGATCATTCGTTATTTGTGTTCACATAAATAGGCTATTTCAAGATTTTATTTCCAAGCGCGATAGGTTCAAACTCAACATTCTTTCAGATCGTCATTCAGACCAAGGAACATGTCTTGTGGCAAACGTATTTATGCTCAAGACTTCGGTTAAATTTCACAGAACCTAGCTCCAGGACACCTCACTAATCTCTGATAGTTGGTCAATAGTCTTCCAAAGGTCTGTAAGCCCAAGCTCTCAAATTTTTTCAACATTTTCATTATTTCGGACGTTCAAAGCAAGATTTGATTTCAATAGACATGGTACCACTTTTAAAACAAGCAAATAACTCACGCACTTAAGTTTTAACCTACCGTCTTCCTTCTCGGCTGTTTTCAACGGTTTTTGCATCCCTTTTACCGATTGGAATAAAATATCACAGCTGGACGTTGTGATCTTAAAGTTACCATCAGAAAGAAAAAATAATGTCACAGCCGCGGTAGAAAAAACGCTCTCTGCAGATGACCACAATAAGCCAGGTTACAACACACTTGGCACTGAATTGGCAATGAGGTGTGCTATATGTGCCTAGGAGCATACATGCGTCACGGACGCTCATATATATATATTTATATATATATATATATATATATATATATATATATATATATATATATATATATATATATATATATATATATATATATATATATATATATATATATATATATATATATATATATATATATATATATATATATATATATATATATATATATATATATATAAGATAAGATAAGTTTTATTCTTCATTAAATACACATACAATATTACATGTTATTAATCCCTCAAAGGCTCATTGGTCTGTACAAAGAGGGACGACATATGAATTACATACTCAGAGATAAAAAACAAAAGAAAATTTAAAATGATCACTTACTCACATATGAAGGAGAAGAAAAAAGAAAATATAGATAAACTGGAAACTATAGAAAAAATTCGAAGAGATAAACTAAATTTATTAATTATATTAAATAGACTCAAAAAGAAAATAATAATAATAATAATAATAAAAAAAAAAAAAAAAAAAAAAAATATATTATTATTACTATAAGCGAATTCATATCGTTGAAACATAATTATGTGTATTGTCAGGTAGAACCAACATCATAATAGCTGTTACGATATTATTCATAGCTCATATCCAAGATATTAAAATATCATAACTTAAGCCATGTGCAGCCCTTTTAAGCATGTATTTAAAGCTATATAAATTCCAGTTCGATCAGCTCTACTTCTTTCTGAGGCTAGATAGCAAAATTGAGGTTTATGGGTTAATTCAGTCATAAGGCTTATAATTATTGGACTGTAATAAAATGGTACGAAAGCAATAAAATTTAACTCGTCTTCATGAATGCTACTCCTTAGTGAACTATACAAGTTTCAGCAATAAATATTGATAGTCATACCTGAGGCCTGGGAGTCATAGCGCAGAGAAGACCACCATAAAACAGAACTAAACATTCAGGGGACATCAACTCAACAAAAAAAAAAAAAAAAAAAAAAAAAAAAAAAAAATATTCAGTTTGATTCTTAACTAAATGGTCCTTAATAATACACTTTAAATTGCCAAACGAGTGGCATTTCTGTACTGAATAAGGCAGGGAGTTCCAAACCTGATGACAAGCGATGAGGGGATTGAAATTTGACCGCACAGTGGGAGTAGGAGGAATGCAGATATTATGTGACGAACGAAGGTTATATGGAGCTGAATCAGAAATAAACTGAGGAGTTTTTGAAGAGATTTTGGAAGATTGCCATGAAGGTGATGAAAAACAAAAGAAGCAAAATAAAGAATGTAGATAGACTGTAGATTTAGAAGCGGTTTTGGCGAAGAACGGTTGGTGTCAATAACCAGACGCCGTGTTTTATCATAAATGACAGAAAGCGACCGCAGTGTAGAAGGAAAAGTAAACATCCATACTATGGGGCAATAAGAGACATATGACTGGAAAAGGCAGAAAAAAAGAAGCTTCAGAATAGATCCAGGAAAGGTGTGTTTGAGTTTTCGAATGACACCCAAACTCCGTGAGACCTTAACCCTAATCATGAATATATGGTGTCTAAACGAAAGGTTCTCATCAAGCAGGATACCAAGAAACCGGACCAACCGATTCTTCGGTCTACACAAGGAGCCTTGTGACACATGAAGCTGTGTCAGTTGAGGGAAAGCTACGCCAATTCGAGAAAAAATAAGAAAATGTGACTTGGTAACATTCAAGGCCAATTAATTCGCCTCAGACCATGAAACTACTCTCTCAAATATTGCCACCAGATTAGATCTGACATCACATTTCGTCCTCCCTAGAGTCCCAAAAGTGCTGTCATCAGCAAAAGAAACGAGGCAATCTTCATTAGAAGTAGCATTGGGACACGAAGGAACATCCAGATGACAAAGATTGCAGCATACTAGAGGACTGGTGTTCTTGACTGCTGAAATCAGATCATTGACATAAATCAGAAATAAAACGGGGCCGAGAACAGATCCCTGGGGGACACCATATTCTACTTCAGAAGGGCTCCGGAAAAGCGGATTAATTGAAATAAGTCTACCAGAAAGATATGATTCAAACCAAGAGAAAACATTTGATCTTATACCAATATGCGATAATTTCCAAAGAAGAATCTGATGAGTCAAAGAATCAAAAGCTTTCCGAACATCCAAAACTAAAGCTGCCGGGATAAGACTAAAATCTATTGCCGAATGAATTAAATTCAAGAGAGATGCGCCAGAATGCTCTGTAGAGTGATTCGCTCTGAATCCGAACTGGAAATCATTGAAAAAATTTTTGACATCCAGAAAATTAAGAAGCCTGAATAGCATAGCCTTCTCAAAAATTTTGCTGAAAGCAGATAGAAGAGAAATGGGCCTTTAATTAGCAGAATCACTCCGGGACCCACCATTATACAGCACTATAACCTTAGCTCGCTTGAGTGATTCAGGGAAAATTCCATTCACGAAAGATAGATTGACAAGCTTAGTCAATGGTGACAGAATAGCAGGAAGAACGGCACGGATAACCCTTGTAGGAATTCTGTCTGGCCTTGAAGACGATGAACCTTTAAGTGCATTTAAGATCCGAGCTACCTCAAACTCAGAAACAGGGTTCAAGACCATTGACTTTAAACATGGGGGTCCAAGATAGGCTCTGAAATCGCAACGAGGAGTTGTAAAGCTCACAGATGAAGCAGTCGTTTTTCCTATATTACCAAAATAAGACGTAAGCTCTAGCTGAACATTTTCTTCTGCTTGGAAAATTTTACCGTCAACTATCAGCGTTGTTGGAACTGAAGGCGGAGGGGGGGTAGGTTTAAGTACAGAATTAATAATTTTCCATGTCTTCCCAACATCCTTTCCACACTCAGAAAATTTCCTGTGATAATGCTGAGACTTGGCCTTCCGACACAGAGAATTAAATATATTCCTATAGGCCTTGAACCGCTGATGATGAGAAGCAGATGACGAAGCCTTGTATAGTTCCCACAGATAATTTTTCCTTTTCCAGCTTTTATGGAGACCTGGAGTCATCCACGGATTCAGCAGTACTATCTTTTTCGAGGTATGAGGCTTTGGATTCCGGTGGCAAACTTCTAGGATACCTTCTTTTAATGAATCATAAAAGAAATCAAAAGAGCGGTTAAAATCCGATTCAGAATCCAAACTATCCCATGGCTGATCAGTCAAACAAGATTTAAGTAGACTGATCTCACTGACAACAAAACGAAAAAATGGGAGATTAGATGGCGAAGCTTTACGCTGCGATCGATTAGCAGTCCTATATCGTTAAATAGCAGGGAAATGATCAGAAATATCACTAATCATCACCGAATTATCTAAGACATCTAGTGACGAAAAAATATTATCAATAAGCGATGCATGCATCTCAGTAACTCGGGTTGGTATACAAACTGAAGGTAGAGTTCCCGCAGAAGGCATCATTGACAAAAAATCTGCAGCCGAAGCAGAATTTTGATCCAGCAGGCTAAGGTTGAAATCCCCCATAAGGATTAGTTCGCAAGGATGCTTTTGGACTAAGTCCATAACCTCTTCCAGAATTTTCATAAACGAAGGAATAGATCCACTAGAGGATCTGTAAACCAAACCGACAACTAAATCCTTACAACCTGACTTAATCTCGATAAAAAGGGATTCAAAGATTCCTTCCTCATTTCTACTCAAATCACTTTGGAAATTATATACAAGATGATCGGCAATATACAGGGCAAGGCCACCTTTCGCCATCTGTTTCCGGTTCATCCTCTCCATCCTAAATCTTTGGATATCTAAAAGCATATCCTTCTTTGAATCCAGGAAAGTTTCACATAAACCAATAAAATCCAGAGTTCCACCACTGACGATCCGTTTCAGCTCATCAAAAGAGGAACAAAGTCCCTGAATGTTTAGGTGAAGCACAAAGAAAATACCATCTTGTTTAGAAGAGGCAGAACCACTTAATTGCGAAACATATTTACTTTCAATAACTGATTTAGGATCATTATAATTCCTATTTCTACTTCCAACTGAATTATTAATTATACTTTCTATATCTAAAGAACTATTTTGTAACTCAACAAAACGTTCCCCCAAAGAGTTAACATCACCCTGGTCACTAAAAGAATTAATCATTTTACTTACGGTGGATGGTAGATCCGCTCCGCGACCAAACTCACCAGACCAAAGGTTAACGACATAATTAAATAAATAAATCACAATAATCATACCAATAAGTAAGATACATATACATTTTATGTTATTGAACAAATTAATAATTTCAGATAAATTTAGTGACTTTCTTAAATCATTAATCATACTACTCAGTTCCTGAAATAAAAAAAATAAAAAATATGTAACGCTAAAGCTCGACTGCATTAATGTACCCAGGAGACCAATAATAGTAAAATCATTTTCAAGATAACAAAGGATTAAAATCCCAAACTGACGCAATGACTTGTGAGAACAGGCATGTAACAAAAAATAATAATTATTGAAATCCATAAATTTCATTGAAGTTATTTGGAACGAACGTAAATCATTAGACAGATATGCAAAAAAAGAAAAAAATAAGCAAAAGATAAATAAAATACGCTGAATATATGAATGGCAAAGATAATAAACATATCTAAAAAAAAAAAAAAAAAAAAAAAAAAAAAAAACTTAATCTTAAACACAGTCGGCTAGAGTATGAATTTTTTTAGTGACACTTTCACCGTTAGGCCTTGCCAAAATTTGTCCACGATCAGTCCAAACATTTCTATGACCAAATCTGTCCTTTGCGCAATATATGACCTCACGTCGCCTCTTTGTCAATGCTTCTGATAGAGAAATTCCACTTGAAGCTAACCTAACTTTTGCTTCGAAGACTTTTTTTGCTATATCACTATTCACAGACTTAACGAAAAAAGGATAAACGTTGTCATTTAGGGAGGCATCGGTTAAAGCAGCAGATATGTTGAATTTATAGACATTCACAATTTGAGCAAGATTAATTTCAGTCAGGTTCATTTTGGTTATGAAAACTTGCAGGATTGTTGATTGGAGGTCAGATCCGGACTGTTGCTTAACACCATGCAAAATTAGCGAATCAAGCAGCACTTCTTGTTCAAATGAATCTAGTTTCATCTCAATTTTCATGATTTTCTCTTCTTGATTTATAATTTGGTTGCGAAGAGTTTTCAGCGATTGTTCAATTTTTTCAAATTTTGGTTGATAATCAAGAGTAATCGCATCATATATTTGACAAATAATGTCGTGGGATGACTGGCGAAAGGAATCAGCATCCGAAAACCTTTCATTAACCTTCTTAGTTATATTTTGCAGTAACTCTCGCTTAGTTTTTTCCAGGTCCATTTCCGTAGAAGTGATTTTATTCATCAAAAAAGCACATTCTTTTGTATTAGATTCCTTAATTGTTAATGCATTATGTACCTTGGAAATGGATTTATAAATATCGGGTGAATTTTTCAATTCCTCAAATGCAGCCTTTACACCTGCAGTCTGTTTTGTTGAAGTTCGACTAACGCTTGGATTATATTCTGCCAAGTTGGCTTCAACAAGTCTGTATTCGTCATGTGTCCCATAGCAAAATACCAAATATGATGGCTTTCCTTTGCTATCCTTGGACAATTTTAGTATCTTTACTGGCCAATGAGGATAATTTTTGAAGTTAGCTAACGCAATATCAAACTCTTTAAATGCAGGCATTTCCTATTAAGGAGAGGAAAAAAGTAAAAGCAACTGATCTTTATCTAAGTTAAGAACCTTAATGAAAAAATTAGTTGGAAAAATGCTCCAAAGATTCAATAATATATATCCAAAATAATCTATATAATCCCCTAATATCAGTCTATTGCAATACCAATTAGTTTGGCACCAAAGGTGAACACAGATCAATTAGCTCGCAGTAGGTTTACTCAAGAAAAGTCAATGGCGCAATGAATTTCACCTGTGTCTTAATCCGTTTAGTTGAACAAACCAGTTCTTTATTGTTCAGAGACTATAAAATATCCGTTTTCAAGCTAGGTGTTCACTGAATGAAAGCGAGTAGAATATATAATATATATATATATATATATATATATATATATATATATATATATATATATATATATATATATATATATATATATATATATATATATATATATATATATATATAAGTGACCAAAAAAATGGAGGGCAACTAGGCCCCTCCCACGCTCATTTTTTTCCCAAAGTCACCCGATCAAAATTTTGAGATAGCCATTTTGTTCAGCATGGTCGAAAATATGATAAAAATGTCTTTTAGGATGACTTGATCCCCCAAAGTCCCCAGGGCGAGGGCTGAAATTTATTAACTTTAATCATTTTTAACATAATTTTTTGTTTTTTGTTAAGTATACATACTTTTTAAGAGGTGTTTTGTTCTGGTTGGTTGGGGCCGGCGAGGGTCGGGGGATAAATGGCACGTACGTTACATGTCGGACGGGGTCATGGGGGACGGGACAGGACGCGGCAGGGGCCGCCGGATGTCCCATCATTATTAAAGAAAAAGATCAGGAATTAAATACAAAAAAAAATTTTTTAAACTGATCAACTGATTTTGATTAAGAGGTAATTTTTAAAGAACTGTAAAAAAAATTCGAACTATAGTTTAAAGAGCAGGGTATTGACTAGGGGGCGAACCCCCTAATATACGTGTTAAAAATTTATGAATATAGAAGTTCGTTACGTAAGTTAATTCTAAGTTACGTATATTTATTACTAATAAAAACGTTCGTAAATAAAATTAAACAAGTTTCGAGAAAGCCATTTAACCAAATATAATATGCAATTCTTTTTTTAATTATTCATGTACGGTGAGCCAAGATCAAAGCTGCATTTATTCAAAAATGTTCAAAAATTAAATAAAAATAAATGTTTTTTTAACTGAAAGTAAGGAACGATTATAAAACTTAAAACAAACAGAAATTATTCCTTGTACGAAGGGGCTGCCCCCTCTTCAACGCCGCGCTCTTTACGATAAATTTTTTAAGTAACAAAGCTCTTATTTTTTTAAAAATAAAAAAAAATTAGAGTAAAGATCAAGGCGTTTTGGAGGGTACAGCCCCCTTCAAAAAAGGCAAAATTTATTTTCGTTTTAATTTTTAACGTCGTTCCTTACTTTCAGTTAAAAAAACTTGTTTTTTTTATTTAATTTATATATATATAACCGTGCCATCTCTACCTAGAAAGAGAACAAACAAAGGTATTGCTTTGAGTAATGCCTTCAGGAAAATCTAAATTGACAGGAACTTGACTAACCTTGTACATAAGACTTCCCCGTTTTGAAGCATCCATGGTTCTCCACGGAGAACAAAACCGAAAAGCGTTCTTAGCTGCCTCAACTGCAAGATTGATATCTGCCTCATTTCCTTCTTGAACATCACAGATTGTCTCTTCATTGGCAGAGTCAATAACTGAGAATACCTTTCCATCAATAGATTTAACAAACTTGTTGTTGATAAAAATCTGAAAAACGAATAAAAAGCGCATCCTTAATATAGGAAATGCCGATAGCATTCAAATTTACACTATAATTAAATAAAAAAAAACTGCTTTTAACTGAACGTAAGGAGCGACATTAAAAATTAAAACGAACAGAAATTATTCCGTATATGAAAGGGGCTGTCCCTTCCTCAACGCCTCGTTCTTTACGCTAAAGTTTGACTCTGTCACAACTCTACTTTTTAAAACAATAAAAACTTTAGCGTAAAGAGCAAGGCGTTGAGGAGGGGATATACCCTTTCATATACAGAATAATTTCTGCTCGTTTTAAGTTTTAATGTCGCTTCTTACTTTCAGTTAAAAAAAAACTTGTTTTTTATCAAATTTCTGAACGTTTTTCAACTAATGTAGGTTTGAATTTGACTCACCGCACATGAAAAATCCAAATTAAATTTGCATATTAATTTTGGCAGATCTATTCCAGATATGAAAGGTTGCCCCTTCCTCAATACCTAGCTCTTTACGCTAAAGCTGTTAGCACTTTTAAAAAGAGCTTCCTATTGTAACTACACGGCCCCGTGTTTCAATTTTAGTAAGCATTCAAAGTTTATCGTAAAGAGGTAAGGTATTGAGGAGGGGGCAACCCTTCATATCTGGCGTAATTTCTGCTCGGTTTTCAAATAATGCCAGTAAATCTGGCTCACCGTCTATGAAATGTACCCCTCCCCCTCACGGAAAACTCCTCCCTGAAAACTTCATCCAACGTAAAGTGCACCCCCCTTCCCGTCAAATTCCCTTTAGACAGTTCTATCCTCGCCGAGAATCTCCCCTCCGTGTAAAATTACTTGTGGACGATTCACCCTGAAAAATTCACCTTAGTATTTTTTCATTTGAATAAGACTTTAATCTCTAATCGGTTTCTCGATCACTCCAGAAATTCCCCTTCCGTGGAAATCATTTCCCAAAAAAACTTGAATATTCACTCCCCAGAAATGTCCCTCCCTAAGGAAAATTCTCCCCATAGAAATCCACCCCAAGCACCCCCCCCCCAAAAAAAATGGTTATATGCTTCCCAATAACAAATACTATATGTAAACAATGGACAAGGTTCACAACTTGCAGCCCTTCCCCTGAGGACTGTGGGGGGTCATTTTACACCTAAAAACATAGCTATTAGATTTGTCGACTATGTTGAACAGAATGGTTATTTCAAAATTTTGATCGAGTGACTTTGGGAAAAAAGCGAGCCTGGGAGTGGGCCTAGTTGCCCTCCAATTTGTTGGTTACTTAATAAGGGCACTAGAACTTTTAATTTCCATTCGAATGAGCCCTCTTGCGACATTCTAGGACCACTTGGTTGATCAAATCACTCCTGGGGAAAAAACATGCATCCGTGACCTTTCTTCTGGCTAAAAAAAATATAAAACTCCACATTTTTGAAGATAGGAGCTTGAAACCTCTACTGAAGGGTTCTATGATACGCTGAATCTGATGGTCTGATTTTCAGTAAGATTCTATTACTTTTAGGGGGTTTTTCCCCCTTTTTTTGAAAAATAAGGCAAAAATTCTCAGGCTCTTAACTTTACACACTTAAACTCTCGCTCTTTGCACTGAAGTTTTTAGTTCTTTAAAAAAAAATTCTTATTCTAATTAAACTACCCTTGTTTTTCAGAAGTATTTTTTAAAGAATTGGAACAAAAGTCAAGCTTTCGAGTAAAGAGTGAGGTTTGAATTCAGAGTAATTTTTGTTCGTATTAAGTTTTAATGTTATTGTTTGCTTTCAGTTAAAAACTTGGTTTTGTTTTTTAATTTAATTTCTGGTCATTTTTCAAATAATGCCAGAAACCTGGTTCCTTCTCCATGGAAAATTTCCTTCTCCCGCGCAATATTCACCCCCCCCCCCCTGGAAAATTCTATCCATGCTCCAAATCCCCCTTGAAATTTTCTTGGGGACTAATCCACCAGAAAAATTCTCCTTAGCAGACTTTCATTTGAAAAAGACCTATTTTTGGTCATTTCCAAATCATGCCGGAAATCCCAACCCCCTCCATGTAAAGTTTTTCCCGAAAATCTCCACCAGAGGAATGTTGCTCCCGCGGAATTTTTCCATAGGAAAATTTCTCCTGTGACACGTTTGCCTATGGAGAATTTTTGCCACAGAAAATCCCATCCCCTGCGGAAAAATACTTTAGACAGTTCCAGCCATGCTGAAAATTTCCCCAAACAGTTCCCCTGGAACATCTCAACATATAAAATTGAGTCGGCAAAGAGCGAGTAAGACGAATAAAAAGAATTTCGTATAGGAATTCTGGCAAACTTCGCAAGTGTAAAATTTCTTCTGGAAGGTTCTGTCCCGGAAACATCCCTTTAAACGTAAAATCCCGTGGAGGATCCCTCCAACAGAAAGTCCCCCCTACCCCCAAAAATATCTGTATACATATGAATACAAAATACTATTCATAAACAATGGACAAATTTCGTAACTTACAGGCCATTCCGAAGGGGCTGTGGGGGGTCATGTTATCCCCAAAGACATAGTTATTGGACTTTTCATCTATTTTTTTTCAACTATGTTGATCGAAACGGCTATCTCAAAATTTATCAGACAACTTCGGAGAAAAACTGACCGTGAGAAGATGGGACAGTTACTGTCTAACCTTTTTAGTCACTTAAAAAGGGCACTAGAACTTTTAATTTCCATTCAAGTCAGCCCTCTCCCGATCTTCTGGGACCACTGATTCAATACAATTACTCCTGGGATATAGAAAAGAAAAACAAAAAACAAAAAAATAAAAAAACAAATAAACACGCATCCGTGATAATTCTTCAGGTAAAAAAAAAAAAAAAATCCATATTTTGTATACAGGCTATAGATCTACTGAAACCTCTACAGTAGGGTATATGACTACATATGACGAATCTGAAGGTGAAGATGTCTTGACTTTTTGAGTATGTTCCTACCCTTGTCAAAAAATTGAAAATTGTTTTCAGACTCACAGCTTTTGATGGGTAACATTAAACTTAACAAACTCTATATATTTTCTTCCGCATAAAAAATTCAATTCTTTTGATGTATCTATTGCTATTGAACCTCTGTTTTTAGAGTGTCGGTTCCTTTTTAGGCGCATCACCCCTTACTGGAAGTTCGTTGCAACAAACTGTTTGAAAAATGTGTTAATTTTACTCAATAAAGTTTTTAGCACACGTCAATTTAAATAATTACAATTCCGAAAAGCAAATACACTAACACTAGCTCTTATTCTCGAAGCATTACAGTGCAAAAGTTAGATTTTGATTGAAAGAATTAGGTTTAAGGAGCGGTAGCCCTCATCTTATTTAGGGTGAACCTGGATATGCTATAAAAACGAACAGAAATGAAATTTCTGTTCGTGAAAAAAAAGTTTTCTCAAATGAAAGTAAAGAGCTACATTAAAATTTAAAACGAACAGGCATTATTCCGTGTATGAAGGGGCTGCCCCTCCTTAACCCTCCGCTATTTACGCTAAAGTTTTATGCTGCTTTAAAATAATTCTCATTACAAGTCAACTGCTCTCGTGTTTGACCAATCGTTCTTAAAGAAAATGAAAAAAATAAGCTTTAGTAAAGAGTGGGGGTTGTAGAGGGAATAAACACTGTTCATTTTGAGTTTGATGTCACTTTTTTCATTTGGGAACACTTGTTTTTTATTATTTAATATACGTTTAGACCTATTAGTTCAGGTTGTTGTCTTACCTCAGTGTACTTGATGGGGATATTTCTTGATATCTTTTTATTATTTAATATACGTTTAGACCTATTAGTTCAGGTTGTTGTCTTACCTCAGTGTACTTGATGGGGATATTTCTTGATATCTTTTTATTATTTAATATACGTTTAGACCTATTAGTTCAGGTTGTTGTCTTACCTCAGTGTACTTGATGGGGATATTTCTTGATATCTTTTTATTATTTAATATACGTTTAGACCTATTAGTTCAGGTTGTTGTCTTACCTCAGTGTACTTGATGGGGATATTTCTTGATGCCATTTTCGTAAACTCGGACATAAAACTGAAAAAAAATACATAAGTGACAATATTAATTGCAAAACAACTACAGCACATAATTTCTGTGAAAATTATTTGTAAGGTCTAAATATGCTAGAAGAAAAGATATTAGGCGAGAAAGACGTTGGAGTAAGAAAACAGAATAGGAAAAATACAATACCAGACTTTACTGGTAATACTAGATATTCATTTTCTGGAGGCCCTGAATGTCACAGCCTGCTTATGACAAATCTCCGTTTATTTTCTACTATAGAAAAGACTGATTTATCTGCTTCTATTACAGGGTCGGTCTTTCCTGTCTTTTATGATGCAAATATACTTTTACGAGCTTGACCAGTGGACACAGACCCATTAGTATTAAAACAATATCCTATTCTTCTAAAATGCAACGTTAATCGTTTTTTTTTTATATAAAATTTTATTGCTTCAGTAAACATCACAAGCTCAAACTTTTGTCTTTATTTTTTTAATACCAAGCTTCAACTGTATGTCATTATAGATGTCTAAATCTTCAAAGCTGTGATTTTAAATAAATGCTATATTGGATGATTGTTAAAGAAGGGAAATATCAAACAGTTCGTTGTAACGAACTGTAAGTAAGGAGTGACCCGGCTCAATAGTAACCAAATCAAGGAAAAACGAAATTTTGATACCAGCAGACATATCAAAAGAGTTGAATTTTATGCTGATTTAAAATGTATAATTTTCAATGTTTAATCTTACCCATCAAAAGTTACGTGCCAGAAAAAATTTGCCTTATTTCCAAAAAAGGGGAAATACCCCCTAAAAGTGATAAATTTTAATGAAAATCAAAGCATCATATTCAACTTATCAGAAAACCATACTGTTGAGGTCTCAAGCTCCTATCTGCACAAATGTGGAATTTTGTATTTTTGGCCAGAAGAAAGATCACAGATGCGTGTTTATCTATTTTATTTGCCCAGGGGTGTCGTATCCATCCTTAGCGTATAGTGAGAAGGTTCATTCAAACGGAAATTAAAAGTTCTAGTGCTGTTTGTAAGTGCCCGAAAAAATTGGAGGGAATCTAGGCCCCCTCCCACGTTCATGTTCTCCCAAAGTCCATACCTTAGACCCTCATGCACCAAGAGGCGCCTAGGACATCAGTGAATATTCGCCAACCGGGTCTGAGATGAGTCGATGCGTATACATCTTCCCAACCTGGTTTGAGAGAGGCATTCAGGCGGCATAAGTCACTGTTGTAGGTTCGCCTCAATGTGTTTTGAGGTCTCCCTCGCTTCCGGCTTCCAACTGGTTGCCACTCAAGTGTAGACTTCGGCATTCGATGGTTTTCCATTCTTAAAACGTGTCCGAGATACTTCTATCTACAGGATCTAATGGTGTCGGTCATTAGTGGTTGACTGGTGATTCTCCGAATGATATCATTTGAAACCCTTTCCGATCAATGTATATTCAGAATCCTCCTGAGGCAATTGTTCTCAAAAGCAAGAATTTTCTTCTCTTGTTGAATGTTTATGTGCCAACTCTCAGCCGCACACAGGAGAACTGGTAAAACGTTACTGTTGAGTAAGCGCAGCTTCAGGCGATTTGAATAATTCCTGGATTTCCAGATTCTTTTCAGTTGATCGAAGGCTGCGTTAGCTTGTCCTATTCTAGTTATGACTAGAATGAATAAATAGATCTTAAAGCGAGCAATGCTTCGATTAAATATGAATATCAAGCTTAAAATGAAAAAAATATATTTTCCTATTGAAGTATAAATGAAACTTAAAACGAACAGAAATTAAATAAACAATCAATGCAAACAAACACACTATAGATATTAATGTAAATTAATAAATACATCTTAAAACGAGTGAAACTCAATTTGAATATGCAAATAAAGCTTGAAACGAACAAAAATCCCTACAAACAAGAGTTTGGGTATCGCCTCCTTCTCTCACTCTAACAGTCTAAAACCTACTGCGTCATTGGCACTTTACTGAAAACTATATGCGCCTTGAACAGTCTTGGATAGTATAAACAACATCAAACTGAATATTGAATATAACCAATTGAATATAACCAATTTTATGACAAATGTTTTCTTTGTACTTAATATTGAAAATAAACATTAAAATTATAGTAAAATTTTGAACTGATGAGCTTTCAGCAATTAATATCATTGTACATAAAATATTCAGTTTAATTTATTAGCTCTTTTTAAAGTTGTTCAAGACGAATATAGTTTCCCTACAGACAAGTGTTTGGATACTGCCTCCTTTCCTAACTGTAAATAAAAACCAAAATTCTACTGCGTTATTGGTGCTTAACTGAAAACGGATTATATTACAAATATGTTCTTTTCCATTTCTTACAGCATTGAAAAAAAAAAATACAATTACTGTGAAAAAAAATCTTGAACTGATGGATCTTTCAAAAATTAATATCATTATACATCAAATATTCAATTTGACGTTGTTTATACTTTCCAAGACTGTACAAGGCGCATATAGTTTTTAGTAAAGCGCCAATGACGCAGTAGGTTTTAGACTCTTACAGTGAGAGAAGGAGGTCATACCCAAACTCTTGTTTGTGGTGATTTTTATTCGTTTCAAGCTTGATTTGCATATTCAAGCATTTATTTATTAATTTATATTAATATGTATTGTATGTTTATTTGCACTGATTGTTTATTTAATTTCTGTTCGTTTTAAGCTTCATTTATACTTCAATAGGAATTTTTTTTTCATCTTAAGCTTGATACTCATATTCAATCTAAGCATTACTCCATTTAAGATCTATTTATTCATTTATATTATTACTTGTTGAATGTTTTTGCTATGATTACTAATTTAATTTCTGTTCGTTTTGGGTTTCATTTGTTCCTTAGTAGTAATTTCTGGTCGTTTTGAGTTTGAAATTTAAAAGGTATTTGTATATTATGAGCTTAAGTTTAAAATTGCGTTTACTTTTATTTGTAAAACTTATTTTTGGGAAAGTTTTTCTTATTTAGTTTTTGTTGGTTTTCGATTGCAAAAAATTTAAAGTTTTTAAAAATTTCTCATTTCAAAATCAAACTTAAAAAAAAATCAAATATTCATCAAGTATCAAAACTGATATGAAAGTAACAATATCAAAGTGAAAAAATTGGTTTTCGTCAACCTCTGAGCTTTTATTATCTGATGTTTGAACTATTTTTAACAAAATTGCAATCTCAAAATTTTTATCGGATGGGTTTGGGGATAAGGGGCGTGGGGGACTAGATTAAGCTTCGGTCTCTTTTGACTCTTTAAAAGTGAACTAGAAATTTCTATTTTCAATCAAATGAGCCCTCTCTGAAGTTTATACGAGTATCCCTTCTATAAGAACCATATATATCCCCAGAGTATAACTTACAACGTCTATCCCTGGGCCCTGGGATGTTGTCTTGACCCTGGAGTTTTAACATCTGATTGTTGAACCATTTTAAAAAAAATGGTCACCTGCAAATTTTATCGGATGGGTTTATCCATCCGATAACCCCAAAGGTGTGGAGGGCGGGAGGGCCTAGTTGCCCTCGGATCTTTTTTCGCTTTGAGAAAATGAACTACAACTTTTAATTTCCATTCAAATCAACCCTCTCTGAAGTTTATACGAGCATACCTTCCACAAAAACCATATATTCCCCCAGAGCAATATTTACAATGCCTTCCCCAGCCCTGGGGGGGGGGGGGTTTGACCCCGGCATTTTTATTATCTGATCTTGTAAAAATTTTTAACGAAATGACCGTACGTAAAGGTGTTTTTTTTTTATGATATTTCAACTATTTTTGAACAAAATGACTACCTTAAAATTTTTATCAGATGTATTTGGGGGAAAAGGACTTTGGGGGGCAGCTGCCCTCTGATCACTTTTGACTCTTAAAAAGAGCACAAGAACTCTCGATTTTCAATACAATAAGCCCCCTTTAAATTTCATACGACTACCCCTTCTATATTAAGTGCTTCTGGGAAAAAAATAAATGGGGTGTAGGAGTGAGGCTAGCTGCCCTCCAATCACTTTTGACTCTTAAAAAGTGAATTACAGCTTTCAATTTCCAATCAAATGAGCCCTTTAGGAATTTCAAACGAACATCCCTTCCATAACAACCATATATGCCCCCAGGGTATAACTTACAACGCCTACCCCCGGGCCCTGGGGGGCTTTGTCAACACCGGAGTTTTTTTGTTATCAGAACTTTGAACTATTTTTAACAAAATGTCTATCTCAAAATGTCTATTTTTATCTGATGCATTTAGGGCGTGGAGGAGGAGGGGGCTAGTTACCCTCCGATCTCTTTTGACTCTTAAAAAGTGAACAAGAACTTTCAATTTCAAATTAAATGAGCACTTTCCAAAGTTTATACGAGCATCCCTTCCATAATAATTATATATGCCCCTAGAGCATTACTCATAACGCCTGCCTCCGGGCCCTGGCGGGTTCCGTCGAAACAGAAATTTTTCTTATCTGACCTTTGAACTATTTTTAATGAAAGGGCTATTACAAAAACTTTATCAGATGGGCTTGGGAAAAAAAGGACGTGTGGGGGGAGGGGCTAGTTGCCCTCGGATATCTTTTGACTCTTAAAAATTGAACTAGAACTTTCAATTTCAATCAAATGAGCCCCCTCTGAAGTTTATATGAGCATCCCTTTCATAAGAAGCATATACGCCCCCAGAGCAACACTTACAACGTCTACCCCCCGGGCTCTGTTTTTTTTTGTGATCTAATTTTTGAACAATTTCCAAAACACTGGCTGTCTAAAAATTTGTAGGGGACGGGTTTGGGGGGAAAAGAGCGTGGGGGGGGGGGCTAGTTTAACTCTCTTGACTCTTAAAAAGTGAACTAGAACTTTCAATTTACAATCAAATGAGCCCACTCTGAAGTTTATACGGGCATCCCTTTCATAAGAACCATACATGTCCATAGGGCATGACTCAGAACCTGTGCCCTGGGGTTCTATTTACACCGGATTTTTTCTTATCCGACCTTTGAACTATTTTTAACAAGATGTCTATCTCAAAATTTTCATCAGATGGGTTGGGGGATAGCTGCCCTTGGATCTCTTTTGACTATTAAAAAGTGAGCTCAAACTTTCAATATCCAATCAAATGAGCACTCTCTGAAGTTTATGTGAGCATCCCTTTAATACGAACAATATATGCCCCAGGGCATAACTTACAATGTCGGCTCCCAGACCCTGGGGGGTTGTGATGACACCTGAAATTTCGTTATCTGACTTTTGAGAAATTTTTAACTTAATGTCTATCTCAAAATTTTTATTGGATATATTTGGGGGAAACGGGGCGTGGGGGGGGGGGGCTAATAGCCCTCCAATCCCTTTTGACTCGAAAAAAACTTAACTAGAACTTTCAATTTCCAATCAAATGAGCCATCTCTGATTTTTTTTACGAGCATCACTTCAATGAAAACCATATAGTCCCCTAGGGCATAATTTACAAAACCTGCCCTTAGGACCTGGGAGGCTGTTTTGACCCCTGAGTTTTCATTATATGGTCTTTGAACTATTTTGAAAAAAGCTATCTCAAAGTTCTTATCGGATAAGTTTGAGGAAAAAGGGGTGTGGAGGGGGGGGGGCTAGGTGCCCTCCAATCTCTTTTGACTCTTAAAAAGTGAACTAGAACTTTCAATTTTCAATTTTCAACTTTCAATACGAGCATCTCTTCCATAAGACCCATATATGAACCCAGGGCATAACTTACAACGCCTGCCCCCGGGCCCTGGTGGGTTGTGTCAGCACCGGAATTTTCGTTATATGATCTTTGAACTATTTTAAACAAAATAGCTATCTTAAAATTTTTATTAGTTGCATTTGGGAAAAAGGGTTTGGGGGGGGGGAGCTTGTTCTCCAATATCTTTTGACGCTTAAAAAGTAAACTAGAGCTTTCAGTTTCTAATCAAATGAGCCCTCTCTGAATTTTATTCGATCATTCCTTCCATAAGAACCATATATGCCCCCAGGGTATAACTTATAACCCTTGCCCTGAAAACTGTGGGGGGGGGGGGAGTGTCCTGTTCAAAGATATAATTCCCATAACTTTCAACTACGTTGATCAAAATGGCTATACCAAAATTTCGATTAGATGGATCTAGGAAAGTGGTGGGAGTGGAAGGGGTGTCAGTTGCCTTAGAATTACTTTCGACTTTTAAAAAAGGAATTAGCCATTTAAATTTCCAATCGAATGAGCCCTTTCTGTAGTTTCCACGACAACGTTGTCTATACAAAAACCTTATATGCCCCCAGGGCATAACTTACAACCTTTTGCCCTGAGGGCTGTGGGGGAGTTGTCATCCTCAAAGATCTAATTTCCAGAACTTAAAACTACGGTTAATAAAATGGCTGTCTCAAAATTTTATTTGGATTGTTTGGGGAAAAAGTAGGCGTGAGAGGGGCGTTAATTGCCCTCAAATCACTTTCGACTATTAAAGACGGCCCTAGCCCTTTGAATTTCCTGTCGAATGAGCCTTTTTTTGAAGTTTCTACGACACCGCCTTCTATAAAAAATTTATATGCCCCCAGGGTATAACTTAAAACCCTTGCCTTGAGGGTTGGGGGGAAGTGTCCTCCTCAAAAATATATTTTCGATCAAGAAATCAACTACGCTGAACAAAATGGCTATCTAAATATTTTTATTGGATGTGTTTGGAGGAATGATGGGCGTGGAGGGGGGGGCTAGTTGCCCTCCAACCACTTTCGACCATTAAAAGGGGCACTTTACCTTTAAATTACCAATCGAATGAGCCTTTTTTGAAGTTTCTACGACAAGGCCTTCTATAAAAACCTTATATGCCCCCAGGGCATAACTTAAAACCCTTGCCCTGAGTGTGGTGGGGGAGTGTCCTCCTCAAAAACATATTTTTTATCTGGAAATCAACTACGCTGAACAAAATGGCTATCTAAAAATTTTGATTGGATGTGTTTGGGGAAATGACGGGCGTGTGGGGGGGGGGAGGGGGCTAGTTGCTCTCCAATACCTTTCGACTATTAAAAAGTGCACTAGCCCTTTGAATTTCTAATTTTATGAGCCTGTTTTGAATTTTCTTCGACAACGCCTTCTATAAAAACCTTATATGCCCACAGGGCATAACTTAAACCCTTGCCCTGAGGGTTGTGGGTGAGTGTCCTCCTCAAAAACATATTTTCTATCTTTAAATCAACTAAGATGAACAAAATGGCTATCTCAAAATTTTGATTGGATGTGTTTGGGGGAATGATTGGCGTGGGAGGGGGGGCCTAGTTACCCTCCAATCATTTTCAACTATTAAAAAGGGCAATAGAACTCTCGATTTCCATTCGAATTAGCGCTCTTTGAAGTTTCTACGACGACCCCTTCCATATGAAGTGGTTCTGGAGAAAAAAATAATAATAATAAAACAATGGAGCCGTATGGCCTTTACTACGACAACGCCTTCTATATAAACCTTATATGCCCCCAGGGCATAACTTAAAACCCTTGCCCTGAGGGTTGTGGGGGATTGTCCTCCTTAAAAACATATTTTATATCTGGAAATCAACTACGTTGAACAAAATGGCCATCTCTAAATTTGTATTGGATGTGTTTGGGGAAATGATGGGCTTGGGGGGGGGGGAAGTTGCCCTCCAATTACTTTCAACTATTAAAAAGGGCACTAGCCCTTTGAATTACCAATCAAATGAGCCTTTTTTGAAGTTTCTATGACAACGCCTTATATAAAAACCTTATATACCCCCAGGGCATAACTTAAAACACTTGCCCTGAGGATTTTGCGGGAGCGTCCTCCTTAAAAATATACTTTCTATCTGGAAATCAACTACTCTGAACAAAATGGCTATCTCAAAATTTTGATTGGATGTGTTTGGGGGAATGATATGCGTGAGGGGGGCTAGTTACCCTCCAATCATTTTTGACTATGAAAAAGAGCACTAGAACTCTTGATTTCCAATAGAACGAGCCTCCTTTGAAGTTTCTACGATGACCCCTTCCATGTGAAGTGCCTCTGGAAAAAAAAAATAATAGAACATTGGAGCCATATGGCCTTTACTATAGGCAACGCAACAGCGTTGCCTCTGATGACTTCTTTTATGGTAGATCCAGTATTTCCCATGATGCTGCCCAAATAGTTAAACTCAATAACTTGTTCAATTTCCTCACCAGCACATGAGATATGTAGGGGGAGGATTGGATGTCGCCATGGTTTTTGTCTTTCCTGCATTTATTTTAAGACCAAGCTGGCTGGCTTTCACACTGACCCTGTGAATGAAGTACTGCAAACGTTGTTTGCAACCCTGAACTAATGTTATGTCGTCTGAAAAATCTATATCGCTTACTGTTGCACTGGATGATAATTCAATACCATCTGTTGTTGTGTTTCGAAGAGCATAGTCAATAGCTATTATAAAGAGCAGTGGTGACAACATGCAGCCCTGTTCAACTCCGGATAAGATTCTAAAGTATCTTGTTTGGCCTTCTGGCGTCTTAATGCAGCATTCACTCCCTTCATACAATGACTTAATTATCTTAATCAGTCTATTAGGAAAGCCGTAATAGTTCAAAATTTGCTACAAAGTTTCGCGGTCAACCTAATCGAAAGCCTTTTCGAAGTCGATGAAAGCCATGTATATTTTGGACCGCCACTCTTGACTTTCCTCTGTGAGCATGCGTAAAGTGAAAATAAGATCCTTACAGGAACGTCCTGCACGGAACCCATATTAATCATCTCTCAGGTGTTTCTCTAGTTCGGTCTGTATCCTTTCCAAAATAACACGACAAAGCACTTTCCCGGGCACTGATAGTAAGCTGATTCCTCGCCAGTTTCCAGGAACAGTAGCATCACCTTTTTTGATAAGTCTGACCAGTGAACTTCTCTTCCATTATCCTGGTACTTCTCTATTCTCCCAGATTTTGGTAAAGAACTTGACCGAGTATGAGATTTGTCCTGGTATTGATGCCTTAATCATTTCTGCCGTTATTCCGTCTTCACCTGGCGATTTTCCGTTTTTCAATTTCCTTGCTGCAGTACTTATCTCCGTCACACTTGGTGGCTCATCACTGATATTCAGGGGAAAAAGTGGTATCGTTGGGATATTCGGGGGGTTTTCTGGTGGGGGTCTATTCATAATTTTCTCGAAGTTTGACACCCATATTTTATTTACAACCTCTGGCTCTGTCTGTAAAGCACTGGAGAGATCCCTAATGGAACCATCTTTGGAGCGTTTCTTTCCAACTATTTAATTTGTTATCCTATCTAGAGTCGCCTCTTTTGGCAGCTTCTTCTGCAAGTTTCGCCTTCTTTTTAATTTGACAACGGTGATCATTTCTTGTGCTTTCTTGACCGCTTTGTCTGCTTCTCTATAACTGGAACTTTTAAAGATCATTTGGCTTGGTACTTGATTCTGAAGAAAGGTTTGTTTTATACATTTTTTTCTCTATGAGGGCCAATGTCTTGTCTGAAAGCCACTGATCTTTCGGGCTCTTTCTGTAGCCAAGAATATCTGTGGCAGCCGATTGAAAACAAATCTTCATGTGCTTCCACATGTGTTCTTGATCTAAATGTTCTGGTTGAGAGAGAGAGCTTGAAAGCGATTCGAAAGTTCTACCAAAAAATCGTGCTTCAATGTTTTGTCTAGAGTTAAAAAGAGGGTCGGGACGAGGAGTCTTGTTTGTATTTCTCCTCAACGTGATTTTAAGTTTTGCCATCATAAGTGAGTGGTCAGATCCTACATCAGCACCTCGTACATCAATGAGGCTTGAGCTCCATTTACGGCTAACCAAACAATGTTATACTTGATTTTCAGTTAAAACATCGGGGAAGGTCCAAGAATATTTGTGAATGTCAAGATGAGCAAATATGCTCCCACCAACAATTAAATCATTGGCTGCTGCATAATCAACGAGCAATTCACCATTCTCATTTCGGTCTTCAAGCCCATGGTTTCCTAGAACTTGGGGGCAATAATCCCGGTTGTTTCCAATCTTTGCATTAAAGTCTCCAATGAAGCACGTTATTTCATGGCTAGGTATATTGTTTGTTACCGCTTGTAAGGTTCTGTAAAATTGGTCTTTTACCTCTTCATTTGCTTCATTGGTCGGGGCATAGCAAACTACCACAGAAAGCTTGGCATGCAATCCAGTAAATCTAGAAGTGAGGATTCTGGCTGAGATTGGGGACCATTTGATCATGGCCTTCTTGGCTTCTTCCGTCATGATGAGAGCAACTCCTTGTTCTCTTCGTGAATCGGTTCCACTGAAAATAATATTGTAGCTATTGGGTAGTTGATTTGATCCCGCACCAGTCCATCTCACTTCCGATAAAGCAAGTAAGTCTAGATTATTTCCAATCATTTCATTTACTACTTGTTCAGTTTTTGATGCTTGGGCCATTCTACGGACATTTCAAAGCCCAAACCTGAGAGTATTTTTCACAGTCAGAAATCTTGTCCCGGGACAGGCAGTCGTCGTCGTTGAGTCGATATTAGATCCGAGGCTTTGGTTTTTTGTTGGTTTTGTTGCGTATAATCTTCTTACGGGTGTGGGTTGCAGGCCCACACCCCAGCCCTCCCGCTTTATCCTGGCTTAAGACAGGCTGCAGTAATAGACAGGCTACTCCTGCAGGTGTGGTCCCAAAGTCACCCGATCAACATTTTAAGATAGCCATTTTGTTCAGCATGGTCGAAAATCTACTAAATATGTCTTTGAGGATGACTTAATCCCCCCCCAGTCCCCAGGGGAAAGACTGCAAGTTATGAACTTTGTCCATTGTTTACACATAGTAATGATTATTGGGAAGTATACAGGCTTTTTCAGGAGGGTTTTTTTTTCTGGTGGGAGGGGAGGGTTGGAGGAGAGGGATACGTGGGAGGATCTTTTCATAGAGGATATTTTCATGGGGGAAGGGATATCTCTATGAGAGAGGTGCCGGATTTCCCAGCATTATTTAAAAAACGATCAGAAATTAAATAAAAAAAAAAAACACGTTTTTTCAATTGAAAGTAAGAAGCAACATTAAAACTTAAAACGAACAGAAATTATTACGTATATCAGTGGGTTCACCATCTAGTCAATACCTCACTCTTTACGCTAAAGTTTTTTTTTAGTACTCTCAAAAATGCTTTCTATTCTAATTAAACGGCCTTTGTTATTCAGGGGTCATTCTTAAGGAATTGGAGAAAAATCGAACTTTAGCGTAAAGAGGGAGGTATTGACCAGGGGGAGAACCCCCTCATATACATAATAGCTTCTGTTGGTTTTAAGTTATGATGTTGATCCTTACTTTCAGTTGAAAAAACTTGTTTTTCAATCAGTTCGTTTCAAACAGTAACGAACTTTAAATAAGGAGCGACCCGGCTCAATGGTAACCGAAACTCTAAAAAAAGGATACCATTTTGATACCATTAGACACATCAAAAGGATCAGATTTTAATGCTGATTTCAAATATATAAGTTTCATCAAGTTTAGTTATATCCATCAAAAGTTATGCGCCTGAAAAAATTTGGCTGATTTTCGAAAAAAGGGGGAATGACCCCCTAAAATCTATAGAACCTTAATGAAAATCACACCATCATATTCAGCGTATAAACCCTACTGTAGAGGTTTCAAGCACCTATCTACAAAAATGTGGAATTTTACATTTTTTTTTTCCAAAAGAAAGATCACGGTTGCGTGTTTATTTGTTTTTTTGTTGTTTTTTTTCCCAGGGGTGATCGTATAGACCCAGTGGTCCTAGAATATCGTGTGACGGCTCATTGGAACGGAAATTAAAAGTTCTACTGCCCTTTTTAAGTGACCAAAAAATGGAGGGCAACTAGGCCCCCTCCCATGCTCATTTTTTTCCCAAAGTCACCTGATCAAAATTTTGAGATAGCCATTTTGTTCAGCATAGTCGAAAATAGGATAACTATGTCTTTTAGGATCACCTAATCCCCTGGAGTCCCCGGGGGGAGGGCTGAAAGTTATGAACTTTACCCAATGTTAACATATAGCATTGGTTATTGGGAAGTATTATTAAAAAAAAAAATTCCGAAAAATAAGTTTTTCAAAGAAAAGTAAAGGCCATTTTAAACTTAAGCTCAGGAGATACAAATACCTGTTAAAATTCAAACTCAAAACGACCAGAAATTACTATTAAAGAATAAATGAAACCCAAAACGAACAGAAATTAAATAAACAATCATAGCAAAAAACATGAAACAAGTAATAATATAAATTAATAAATAGATCTTAAAGCGAGTTATGCTTAGATTGAATATGAAAATCAAGCTTAAAACGAAAACAAATATTTTGCTATTAAAGTATAAATGAAACTTAAAACGAACAGAAATTAAATAAACAATCAATGCGAACAAACATACAATATATATTAATGTAAATGAATAAATAAATCTTAAAACGAGTGAAACTTAAATTGAAAATGCAAATCAAGTTTGAATCGAATAAAAATAACTACAAACAAGAGTTTGGGTATCGTCTCACTTCAGAAGCCTAAAACCTACTGCGTCATTGGCGCTTTACTGAAAACAATTCTTTAGAAATATTTTCACTTTTGTAACTTTAATAAGTCAAAAATTAATTAAGATTTTAGGGAATAAATTTGAGCACATGTATATTAAATTGACAATGTACATGTTTTTTCAGAAGATTCATTTGATTTTTTTTTTCAGTAAAGAACAAATTATACTCTGGCTTTTAGAAAACATAGGGGTTTTGAAATCCACTCATATTAATGTACGCTAGTTTTGAGTTTGACTCTAATATTTATTTTAATTTTGGTTCGTTTTGGGTTTCATTTATTTATTGATACTGATTTGGGGTAGTTGTATGCTTGGTAGATTATATGATATTCCGGACGCCAGGTGTTGAAAATGTGAACCATACCTCGACGGAATGGGGCTGCTACAAGAATTAGCCTACCCTCCACCCCCTAAATTGACCATGCGGATTCGAAAATACCAATGGCACTTGCTTGCGAGTGGTGGAACACTCCGAAACTTGACATTTTATTATATTTTGGTGTTTCATGCGAGAAAATGCATGTTTTCAAAGTTTGAGGTGCACTTTTCCGCTCAAATAGAAATGCCTAGAAGCCGTAGAATGTTTTCATAACAAACTGACACGATTAGTTACAAAAAATGACAGAGTTAAAAAAACTGGCAAAACTATATGAGTCTTGAACAGTTGTGGAAAGTATAAACAAAATCAAATTGAATATTAGATATATAATGATATTAATTGTTGAAAGATCCATCATTTCAAGATTTTTTTTCCTTGTAATTTTTATTTTCATTTTCAATGCTGTAAGAACTGGAAAAGAATGAATTTGTAATATACGATTAATTCGTTTTCAGTGAAGCGCCAATGACGCAGAAGGCTTTAGGTTTTTACAGTTAAAGAAGGGGACAGTATCTAAATTTTGCTTGCAGTGAAACTATATTTGCCTTGACCAATCTTGAAAAGAACTGATAAATTAAACTGAATATTTGATGCATAATGATATTAATTGCTAAAAGCTCATCAGTTGAAAATTTTACTGTAATTTGAATATTTATTTTCCATATTAAGTACAAAAGAAAACATTTATAAAATAATTCGTCTTCAGTAAAGCGCCTATGACACAGTAGGTTTTAGGCTTCTGCAGTGAGACGATACCCAAACTCTTGTTTGTAGTTATTTTTATTCGATTCAAACTTGATTTGCATATTCAATTTAAGTTTCACTCGTTTCAAGATTTATTTATTCATTTACATTAATATATATTGTATATTTGTTCGCATTGATTTTTTATTTAATTTCTGTTCGTTTTAAGTTTCATTTATACTTTAATAGCAAAATATTTGTTTTCGTTTTAAGCTTGATTTTCTTATTCAATCTAAGCATTACTCGATTTAAGATGTATTTATTCATTTCTGTTATATCTTGTTGTTTGATTGTTGCCATGCTTTTCTACTTAATTTTTATTCGTTTTGCGTTTCGGTTATTTTTCAATAGTAATTTATTGTCGTTTTGAGTTTATACTACAAAATTTATTTGCATCTGCTGACGCTAATTTTAAAATGCCCTTTACTTTTCTTTTAAAAATTTATTTTATGGAAAGTTTTTTATTTAATTAATTTTTGTTCGTTTTTGATTGCAAAAACTTTCAAGTTTTTATGACTTGGGGGGGGGGGGGGTTCTTACTGTCCGATTATTCTTGACTTTAAAAAACGGATCTAGGCCTTTCAATTTAAATCGAATGAGGTTTTTTTCAAAGTCTATACAATTACCTCTTTGATAAAAACCTTATATATGAACAATACACAGCTTGCATAACTTGTGGACAGCAATTGACAACAATGAATGGATTGAAAAAATAGCTACAATAAGGGGGTTTAGACCATTTCACTTGCTGACACACAGGGATCACGACTGTTTGGAATTGACCTTAATAGGAATTTGTGTGCCAAAGCAATTTTGCATCTATCACAGAGTATGTTTTTTAACCTTATAATTGGATAATTATAATAGATTTCCTATGTGTTCTCCCCATACAAAACCCCTTCCCATAAGTTATAAACCCCCCTTAATAAGTTATGCCCCAGGGCATAAATTACAACGCCTACCCCTGGGCCCTAGTGGGCTGTGTCAACACCGGAGTTATTTGTTATCAGAATTTTGAACTATTTTAACAAAATGTCTATCTCAAAATTTTTATCTGATGCATTTAGGGCATGGAGGAGGGAGAGGGGCTAGTTGCCCTTCAATCTCTTTTGACTCTTAAAAAGTGAACAAGAACTTTCAATTTTCAATCAAATGAGCACTCTCGAAAGTTTATACGAGCATCCCTTCCATAAGAAATAATATGAAGGATTCGGAGATTCCTTAAATTACAACCCTTGCCCAGAGGGCTTTGGGGGAGTTGTAATCCTCAAAGACCTAATTTCCAGAACTTAAAACTACATTTAATAAAATGGCTGTCTTAAAATTTTGATTGGATGTGTTTGAGGAAAAGGTGGCCGTCAGAGGGGGGTTAGTTGCCCTAAAATCACTTTCGACTATTAAAAAGGGCACTAGCCCTCGGAATTTCCAATCGAAAGAGCCTTTTTTGAAGTTTCTACGATAACGCCTTCTCTAAAAACCTTATATGCCCCCAGGGCATAACTTAAAACCCTTGCCCTGAGGGTTGTGGGGGATTGTCCTCCTCAAAAACATATTTTGTATCTGGAAATCAACAACGCTGAACAAAATGGCTAGCTCAAAATTTTGATTGGATGTGTTTGGGGGAATGATGGACGTGGGGGGGGGGGGCTAGATGCCCTCCAATCACTTTCGACTATTAACAAGGGCACTAGCCCTTTGAATTTCCAATTGAATGTGCCTGTTTTGAAGTTTCTACAACAACGCTTTCTATAAAAACCTGATAGTTGTGGGAGATTGTCCTCCTCAAAAACATATTTTCTATGTGGAAATCAACTACGCTGAACAACATGGCTATTTCAGAATTTTGATTGGATGTGTTTGGGGGAATGATGGGTGTGGAGGGGGGCTAGTTGCCCTCCAATCATTTTCAACTATTAAAAATAGCACTATAACTCTCAATTTCTAATCGAATGAGCCCCCTTTGAAGCTTCTACGACGACCCCTTCCATATGAAGTGCCTCTGGGAAAAATAAATAAATAATAAATAATAATAAAACATTGGAGCCGTATGGCCTTTACTATAGGCAACGCTACAGCGTTGCCTCTGAAAATAAAAAAAAAACCAGTTTTTTAAACTGAAAGTAAGGAGCGACATTAAAACTTAAAACGAACAGAAATTTTTCCGTATATGGAAGGGGCTTTCCCCTCCTCAACGCCTCGCTCTTTACGCTAAAGTTTTTTATTGTTTTAAAAAATAAAGTTTTGAGACAGAGTCAAACTTTAGCGTAAAGAGCAAGGCGTTGAGGAGGGGAAAGCCCCTTCCATATACGGAATAATTTCTGTTCGTTTTAAGTTTTAATGTCGCTCCTTACTTTCAGTTTAAAAACTTGTTTTTTTATTTAATTTGTGAACGTTTTTTAATTAATGCAGGTTTTGATTTTGGCTCACCGTGCATGAATAGTTAAAACGAAATTTGCCGATTAATTTCACTTTTATTTTATTAAATGCTTTCTGAAGAGGTTTTTACTTTGATTTACCAATATTATAATTAATAATTAGTATGCGTAACTTAAGAAGTAACTTATGTGTCAAAATTCAATATTCATGTATTTTCAATAATTATATTGAAAGGTTTTTCTCTTAGTCAATACCTTGCTCTTTCAGCTAAATTTCAAATTTTGTTACAATTCTTTAAAAATGACCCCTTAATCGCAATGGCCGTTAATTAGAATACATAGCTCTTTTGAAAGCACTAAAAAAAACTATAGCGTAAAGAGCGAGGTATTGACTTGGGGGAGAACCCCCTCATAGACGTATTAATTTCTGTTCATTTTAAGTTCTAATGCTGCTTCTTACTTTCATTTGAAAAAACTTGTTTTTTTAAATTTAATTTCTGATCGTATTTTAAATAATGCTTGGAAATCCGGCGTCCCCTTCATAGAAATTTCTCTTCCCCCAAAGAAACATCCTCCACGGAAAGATTTTCCCGAGTAACCCCTCTTTCAGCCACCCCCCCCTACCTGAAAAAATTCTTCCTGAAAATGTCTGTATACTTCCCAATAACCAATACAATATGTAAGCAATGTGGCAAAGTTCATAACATTCAGCCATTCCCCTGGGAACAGTGGGAGATTAAGTCATCGTAAAAGACATATTTATTAGATTTTCGACTATGCTGAACAAAATGGCTATCTCAAAATTTTGATTGTGTCACTTTGGGAAAAAAATGAGCGTGGGAGGGGGCCTAGTTGCCCTCCATTGTTTTGGTCACTTAAAAAGGGCACTAGAACTTTTAATTTCCGTTCCAATGAGCCCTCCTACAATATTCTAGGACCACTGGGTCAATATTATTACTCCTGGGGAAAAGAAAAAAAAAAACAAATAAACACGCACCCGTGATCTTTCTTCTGGCAAAAAATGCAAAATTCCACATTTTTGTAGATAGGAGCTTGAAACCTCTACAGTAGGGTTCTCTAATACACTGAATATGATGGTGTGATTTTCATTAAGTTTCTATAACTTCTAGGGGGTCTTTCCTCCTTTTTTCGAAAATAAGCCAAATTTTCTCAGGTGCGTAGCTTTTGATAGGTAAAACTAACCTTGCTGAAACTTATATATGTGAAGTCAGCATAAAAATCTGATTCGTTTATCTTGTGTATTGGTATCAAAATTCCGTTTCTTGGAGTTTCGGTTACAATTAAGTCGGGTCACTCTTTTCTTACACTTCGTTACCACAAACTGTTTGATACAGACGTTTTCAGGGGGGATTTTTTCAAGTAGATGGGGGGGTCGGGGGTTATATGGGAGGATCTTCCCATGAAGGAAGTTTTCATGGGGGAAGGGACAGTGCTACGAAGGGGTCCCGGATTTCCCATCATTATTAAAGAAAAGGATCAGAAATTAAATTAAAAAAAAAATTTTCAGCTGAAAATAAGGAACAACATCAAAACTTAAAAGTAACAGAAAATATTATGTATATGATTGGGTTCACCCCCTAGTCAATACCTTGCTCTTTAAGCCAAAGATTTCTTAGTACTTTCATAACAGCTATTTATTCTAATTAACGGCCTTTGTGATTAAGGGGTCATTTTTAAAGAATTGGAACAAAACTCAAACTTTAGCTTGAAGAGCAAGGTATTGACTAGGGGGCAAAACCCCTAATATACGTATTAAAAATCTATGAATATAGAAGTTCGTTACGTAAGTTAAGTCGTAAGTTACGTATATTTATTACTAATAAAAACGTTTGTAATTAAAATTAAACAAGTTTCGAGAAAGCCATTTAACCAAATAAAAGTAAAATTAATATGCAAATTTTGTTTTAATTGTTCATGTACGGTGAGCCAATATCAAAACCTGCATTAATTCAAAAACGTTAAAAAATTAAATAAAAAAAACTATTTTTTTTAACTGAAAGTAAGGAACGACGTTAAAACTCAAAACGAACAGAGATTATTCCGTATATGAAAGTGGTTGTCCCCTCCTCAACGCCTCGCTTTTTACGCTAAAGTTTGGCTTTCTCACAACTCTATTTGTTTTAACAATAAAACATTTTAGCGTAAAGAGTCAGGCGTTGAGGAGGGGACAGCTCCTTTCATATACGGAATAATTCCTGTTCGTTTTAAGTTTCTACGTCGTTCCTTAATTTCAGTTAAAAAAAACTTTTTTTTATTTAATTTCTATTTAATAACGAATAGAAGCTAAGAAAAATGACACTCGGACTGAGTCAGAATGTTTGGGATTATGCATACTACGAATTATAACTATATTCTATGTGAGCGCTTAAAAGGATTAATTAAAAAAAAAAACTTTTTCTACAAAATAATTTTTTTTTTTAAAGTAAAGAACTCCATCAAACCAAAAATAAATAAGAATAGAATCAAATAATTTACCAAGCATACGACTACCGCAAATCAGTATCAATAAACAAACTGAAATTAAAATAAATGAAAGAGTCAAACTCAAAACGAGCAGAAAGTAATATGAGCAGGGTTCTAATCCCCTATGCTTTTTAAAAGCAATAATATAATTTGTCCTTTACTGAAAAAAATTCAAATGAATTTACTGAAAAAATTTGCACCGTCAGTTTGATATACATATGCTGATATTTATTTCTTAAAATCTTAATTAATTTTGATTTCTTAAAGTTATAAAAATGAAAACCTTTAAAAGAATTTTTAAGGTTTTTTTAGAATACTTTCTATAAGAACCCTTATATACCATCAGGACATGACTTATAATCTTTGCCCTGGGGGATAGGGGGGGTGTCATCCTCAAAGACATAATTTCCAGATATTCCAACTACGTTGAAAAAAAATGACTATCTCAAAATTTTGATTGAACGTGTTCGGGGACAGGGTGGGTGTGAGAGGGGGGCTAGTTGCCCTCCAATCACTTTCGACTATTAAAAAAGGCACTAGCCCTTTCAATTTACTTTCGAATGAGCCCTTTTTGAAGATTCTTCGACAACACTTTCTATAAGAACTATATATGTCGCCAGGGCATAACTTACAACCCTTGGCCTGAGGGTTAGGGGAGGGGGGGTATCACCCTCAAATACCTAATTCCAGAACTTTAAACAATGTTAATCAAATGGATATCTCAAATTTTTGATGGAAATAGCCATTATAATATTGGAAATAGCTGTTTTGAGAAATGGTGAGCGTGAGAGGGGGGTTAGCTGACCTTCAAATACTTTTGACTATTAAAAAGGGCACTAGCCCTTTTAACATCCAATCGAATGAGCCCTTTTTGAAGTTTCTACTACAGCTCTTTCTATAAAAACTTTATATACATCCAGGGCATAAAATACAACCCTTGCCCTGAGAGGTGTGGGGGTTTGCCACCCTCAAAGAAATAATTTCCAGAACTTTCAACTATGATGAACAAAATGGCTATCCCAAAATTTTGATTAGATATGTTTGGGGCAATAGTGGACCTGAAAGGGGGGCTATCTCTTATCACTTTCGACTATTAAAAGGGCACTAGCTCTTTCAATTTACAATCTAATGAGCCCTTTCAATTTCCGATCAAATGAGCCCTTTTTGAAGTTTCTATGACAACGCTTTCTGTAAAACCTTATCCTATGTGCCCTCAGTGTATAACTTGGAACCCTTGCCCTTAGGGCTCGGGGGGATTATCATCCTCAAATACCTAATTTCCAGAACGTTCAACTACGTTGAACGAAATGGCTATCTCAAAATTTTTATTGCATGTGTTTGGGGAAATGGTGCGCATGAGGGGGTTTAGTTACCCTCCGATCACTTTCAGAGTTTAAAAAGGGTAAACGTCCTTTCAATTTCCAAACGAATGAGTCCTTTTTGAAGTTTCTACGACAGCGTTTTTTATAAAAAACTTAAAGGCCCCCAGGTCATAACTGACGACCCTTACCCTTAGGGGTTTGAGGGGGTTATCATCCTCAAAGACCTAATTTCCGGAACTTTCAACTACGATAAGCGAAATGGCTATCTCAAAATTTTGATTGTATGTGTTTGGGGAAATGGTGAGCGTGAGAGGTGGTTTACTTGCCCTTTGATCGCTTATGACTATTAAAAAGGGCACTAGCCCTTTGAATTTGCAATCAAATGAGCCCTTTTTGAAGTTTCTACGACAACACTTTCTATAAAAACCTTATATGCCCCCAAGGCATAGCTTACAGTCTTTGGCTTGAGGGCTGTGGGGGAAGTGTCCTTCTAAAAAACATAATTTCCAGATCCTTCGACTTCGTTGAACAAAATGGCTATCTGAAAATTTTGATTTGAATGTATTTGGGGAAATAGTGGGCGTGAAGGGGTATTAGCTGCCTTCCAATCACTTTCGGCTATTAAAAAGGGCATAAGCCCCTCTAATTTCCAATCGAATGAGCCATTTTCGAAGTTTCTACAACTCCATCGATACGAAGTGCCCTGGTCTAAAAGAAAGAAAGAAAGAAAAAAAGAAACCAAAAATTATTACATTTTACCAACATCGTTCTTTACTTAGGCAGCGCTATTCCGCTGCCTATGATTCAGATTTTTTTTCTCGCTAAGGTCTCACATCATTTGGCCGAAGACGATTTGTTTTCCGTCTGCGGACTCTGGCTTTTCTTTTATAGAATTGAAGTTCATTCTTTTCTTATCAGTGGTCTAAGGTCCTCGGTTCGATTTCTAATTTGGTAGAAAAATTCGAATTTAAGCACTTCTGAATAAGATCAGTGACAAATAAGATCTTAGCGCTTCGATTAAGCAGAAAATGAAAAACCGAAAGAAGCAAAGGATGGCCTAACGTGTTGGATTCGGCATTCATTATCCACATGCACTCTAGGTCTCGTAGGTAAAAAAAAAATTGGTGCTCTGAATGTGCTTTTTCAAGCCAAGGATAACGGTCCTGTCAAAGCAGAAGTCCTAGCTTAAAAAAAAAGATCCTGCTGAAGGGATAGCTCATCTTTTATTTTATACGTGTCTTATTGAATCTTTTTTTAATTCATCAACTGCTGTATATTGACGTATATTGAAATCTCTTTGAGAATATCTGGATTCATTGTTGAATTAGACGTATCCTTGACTAAAAGATACAGTAGGTTCAAATCAAAAAAAAAAAATCTTTGAAAAGTTTATATTTTGCGTGCATACGAGAACACACTCCGACAATATAAAAAAATACTTCTGTTTTTGTGTCATCACCTTAACAGAATTTTGGTTCTTTCATAATATTAAATAAAAAAACAAGTTTTTAAACTGAAAGTAAGGAGCAACATTAAAACTTAAAACTAACAGAAATTATTCCGTATATGGAAGGGGCTCTCCCCTCAGTAGTAACTATCTATGGAATTTGCTTAGACATATAGGAATTACCATGCTATTTGCTTAAACATATAGGAAATACCATGTTATTTTATAGAAGCTATAGGAAGACGTTTCTATAGAAGCCACGTATCCATGATCTTTCTTCTAGCAAAAAAAAAAATACAAATTCCAATCAAAACTGGTCAAACGTGTTAATAACCTGTAAGTTATAGCTATCTGATAACTCGTTCAGTATCGCATGTATTATTAGTGGTATCAATGATATTCCATTTGCGTAACTCTGCTCTGAATGTCTTTAATGAGGATATAAATAATATAGAATGACATTGTGACTTGACCTAGCTTTACCTCTGCGATCCGATATGGTCTGTATAATACACAAGTGATGTTTGATAAGTATTGTCAATTTAAAATAGGATCTAACGTTCCCTTCGTTCCCCCATTTCTAAGGGGCAGGAGATAACTTAATTTACGTAGACAATGAACGATATTAATTAATGTTTTGAATAATAAGAATGTGAATGATTCTAGTTAGTGATTGGATTGTATCAGTAGAGAAAAAAAGGATTAAACTGATTAACAGTTAAGGTAACCCCGAAGGAGTTGTTAACTGAGGTAATTTGTTATAAATTTGAAAAATGCCTAACGACGAATCGGAAATGTTTGCAAAAAAGGGGTAATGGGATTTGTGAATTGGAGGAGATGGAGGGTTCAGTTGCACGAGGGGGGATTTGCGAATTGGAGGAGATGGGATGATAGTGTACTGTATAATACACAAGTGATGTTTGATAAGTATTGTCAATTTAAAATAGGATCTAGCGTTCCCTTCGTTCCCCCATTTCTGTGGGGCAGGGGAGGGTAGGAGAGGGGGGAGGAGGGAGTCAATTTTGGAGATTTCTGATAACAAGTACCATTCATTGCGATCGTAGCTCTATGTTGGTTCGTTTTAAATACTTCAGCTTGTCTATTCATTTGTGTTAAATAAAAATTAATGTTTTGAATAATAGGAATGTGAATGATTCTAATTAGTGATTGGATTGTATCAGTGGAAAAAAAAGGATTAAACTGATTAACAGTTAAGGTAACCCCGAAGGAGTTGTTAACTGAGGTAATTTGTTATAAATTTGAAAAATGCCTAACGACGAATCGGAAATGTTTGCAAAAAAGGGGTAATGGGATTTTAGAATTGGAGGAGATGGAGGGTTCAGTTGCACGAGGGAGGATTTGCGAGTTGGAGGAGATGGGATGATAGTGTACTGTATAATACACAAGAGATGTTTGATAAGTATTGTCAATTTAAAATAGGATCTAACGTTCCCTTCGTTCCCCTATTTCTGAGGGGCAGGGGAGGGTAGGAGAGGGGGGAGGAGGGAGTCAATTTTGGACATTTCTGATAACAAGTACCATTCATTGCGATCGTAGCTCTATGTTGGTTCGTTTTAAATACTTCAGCTTGTCTATTCATTTGTGTTAAATAAAAATCTGGAATCTGGAAAATGAAAAAATAAGTATTTAAACAAAATATACGATGTTGCTAATTAAAGAATAGTAGGCTACACTCAGAATTGTTGACACGAGGGTTCAGTAGCACGGGTGTTCAGTTGTACAGGGTTTCGGTTATACGGGATTCAGTTGCACGAGGGTTCAGTTAAGGGGGGGTATAGTTACACAGGGGTTTAGTTAAATTGGGTCGAGTTGCACGAGGGTTCTGTAGCACGGGGGTTCAGTTGTACAGGGTTTCAGTTATACAGGGATTCAGTTAAAGAGGTCTCACTTGCACGAGGGTTCAGATGCATGGGGGTTCACTTGCTTGAGGTTCAGTTACACGGGGATTCAGTTACAATGGAACCCACACAAAAACAAAGGGGGCACACACAAAAGCCAAATTAGCACAGTGGCCTATGAGAAATCATGGGTTGCATGGAGGGTTGAGTTGCACGAGGGTTCCGTTAAAGGGGGTACAGTTACACGGGGTTTAGTTAAATTGGATTGAGTTGCACGAGGGTTCAGTAGCACGAGAGTTCAGTAGCACAGGGGTTCAGTTGTACAGGGTTTCGGTTATACAGGGGTTAAGTTACATGGAGGGTATAGTGACATTTTAAAAGATGATTTAAAAGATAATTTTAGAAGAGGATTTGAAGGTGAAAGTCTGTGGTCGTTATAATAGACAAGTTCCATTTGAACAGTGTTGAGAGGTCTCCTACCCCAATCTCAAAGGGTTCCGATCCCCCTACCCCGATTCCGAAGGAAGCCCCAAGTCCTAATAGGTCCCCCAAGCTACCAAAGGACCACCTGGCCCTCATGGGCCCCCCTCAGACCCTCAAAAGTCCTCCCCCGGGCTCCTGTCTTTCGTAGGTGAATGTTGTCTGAAACTTATGTTTTGGGGTGTAAGGGTTGCTATTTTTGACTTTTCGGAGTTGGATTTCATAGTCTTTCATAGGTATTTTTTCTGAAACCTATGATTTGGGATGGGTGGTTTGCTATTTTGACTTTTCTGAGCTGGATTTCTTACCCTTTCATAGGTGTGTGTTGTCAGAAAATTATGATTTGGGATGTGTAATTTGCTAGTTGGACTTTTCAGAGCTAGATTTCTTTGTCTTTCGTTGGTGTGTGTTGTCTGAAATCTATGATTTGGGATGTGGGGGTTGCTATTTTTTTACTTTTCTGACCTGGATTTCTTAGCCTTTCATAGGTGTGTATGATATTTTCTTGATAAAACATAGCAGTGACTACATCAGATGGTTTTGTAGTGCAGTGAGTTGTTACTAGTAGTAGTACTTTCGTTTTTTTTGAAAGCCATTAATAAAATAACTAAAATTATTTCATTTATTTTATTTATCTAAAAAAGCAGTTTATAATTCAATTTGTTTTTTATTGAATTTAGTTGTTACTATCAGTATTAATTTCTTTTTTTTTTAAAGAAATTAATAATTTTAATTAAATGCATTCTTATATTTTATTTATATAATACGGCCGTGACTTAATCAGTTGTTTTTGCAGGTCCGTGTGGTTTTGCTAGTAGTAGTTCCCTTGTGTTTTTTGCCCCTCAATCAAGGCAGCCATAATATGCATTCTTACATGTTAAGGATAAATCGCGGCAGTTAAAACTTCAGTTGTTATATCGGTGACGATTGGTTGTTATCGTTGCAGTATTTTCGTGGTATTTGACAGTACGTCAAGGTAGTTAAATTATTCCTTAATATATATCAAGTAAAGTACGTATCCCTGACTCCCTCAAATGGTTTTTTGTTGCATTGTGTAGTTACTAGAAGTAGTATTTTGGTGTTTTTTGCAAGCCATTCATACTATACCTTGAATGCATTCAGATATTTTCTTGATCAAACATAGCCGTGACTACATCAGATGGTTTTGTAGTGCAGTGAGTTGTTACTAGTAGTAGTATTTTCGTGTTTTTTGCAAGCCATTCAAACTATAACTGAAATACATTCAGCTATTTCTTTGATCAAACATAGCCGTGACTACATCCGATAGTTTTTTAGTGCAGTGACTTGTTACTAGTAGTAGTACTTTCATGTTTTTTGCAAGCCATTCAAGCTATACTTTAAATACATTCAGATATTTTCTTGATAAAACATAGTCGTGAATACATCAGATGGTTTTGTAGTGCAGTGAGTTGATACTAGTAGTAGTACTTTCGTTTTTTTTGCAAGCCATTCATACTATACCTTAAATACATTTAGATATTTGCTTGATAAAACATAGCCTTGACTACCTCAGATGGTTTTGTTGTGCAGTGAGTTGTTAATATAAGCAGTATTTTCATTTTTTTTGAAAGAAATTCATACTTTACCTCAATTACATTCAGATATTTTCTTGGTCAAACATAGCCGTGACTACATCAGATGGTTTTGTGTTGCTGTGACTTTTTACTAGTAGTAGCACTTTCGTGTGGTTCTTGCAAGCCATTCATACTTTACCTTAAATGCATTGAGATATTTTATTGATAAAACATATCCATGACTACATCAGATGGTTTTGTAGTGCTGTGAGTTGTTACTAGTAGTAGTTTTTTAGTGTTTTTTGCAAACAATTCATACTATACCTTAAATGCATTCAGATATTTTCTTGATAAAATATAGCCATGACTACCTCAGATGGTTTTGTGGTGCAGTGAGTTGTTACTAGTAGTAGTATTTTTGTGTTTTTTGCAAGCCATTCATACTATACCTTAAATGTATTCAGATTTTTTCTTGATAAAACATAGCCGTGACTACATCAGATGGTTTTGTAGTGAAGTGAGTTGTTACTAGTAGTAGTTTTTTCGTGTTTTTTGCAAGCCTTTCACACTATACCTTAAATGCATTCAGATATTTTCTTGATCAAACATAGCCGTGACTACATCAGATGGTTTTGTAGTGCAGTGATTTGTTACTAGTTGTGGTATTTTCGTGTTTTTTTGCAAGCCATTCATACTATACCTTAAATGCATTCAGATATTTTCTTGATTAAACATAGCCGTGACTACCTCAGATGGTTTTGTAGTGCAGTGAGTTGTTACTAGTAGAAGTATTTTCATGTTTTTTGCAAGCCATTCATACTATACCTTAAATGCATTCAGATATTTTCTTCGTAAAACATAGCCGTGACTACATTATACGGTTTTGTAGTGCAGTGAGTTGTTACTAGTAGTAGTATTTTCGTGTTTTTTTGCGAGCCATTCATACTATATCTTAAATGCATTCAGATATTTTATTGATCAAATATAGCCGTGACTACATCAGATGGTTTTGTAGTGCAGTGAGTTGTTACTAGTAGTAGTATTTTCGTGTTTTTTTGCAAGCCATTCATACTATACCTTAAATGCATTCAGATATTTTCTTGATAAAACAGTAGTGACTAAATAAGATGGTTTTGTAGTGCAGCGAGTTGTTACTAGTAGTAGTATTTTCGTCTTTTTTGCAAGCAATTCATACTATACCTTAAATGCATTCAGATATTTTCTTGATAAAACATAGCCGTGACTACATCAGATGGTTTTGTGGTGCAGTGAGGTGTTACTAATAGTAGCACTTTCGTGTTATTGTTGCGTAGTAGAATTTTCGTTTTTTTTTTTTGCAAGCCATTCATGCTATACCTTAAATGCATTCAGATATTTTCTTGATCAAACATATCCGTGACTACATCAGATGGTTTTTTAGTGCAATGAGTTGTTACTAGTAGTAGTATTTTCGTGTTTTTTGCAAGACATTCAAAATATACCTTAAATTCATTCATATATTTTCTTGATAAGACATAGTCATGAATACATCAGATGGTTTTGTGGTGCAGTGAGTTGTTACTAGTAGTAGTACTTGCGTGTTTTTTGCAAGCAATTCATACTAAACCTTAAATGCATTCAGATATTTTCTTGATAAAAAATAGCCCTGACTACATCAGAAGGTTTTGTGGTGCAGTGAGTTGTTACTAGTTGTAGCACTCGTGTTTTTATTGCGTAGTTGAATTTTCTTTTTTTTTTTTTGCAAGCCATTCATACTATACCTTAAATGCATTCAGATATTTTCATGATAAAACATAGCCGTGACTACATCAGATGGTTTTGTGGTGCAGTGAGTTGTTACTAGTAGTAGTATTTTCGTGTTTTTTGCAAGCCATTCATACTATACCTTAAATGCATTCAGATATTTTCTTGATAAAACATATCCTTGACTACATCAGATGGTTTTGTAGTGCAGTGAGTTGTTACTAGTAGTAGTATTTTCTTTTTTTTTGCAAGCCATTCATACTATACCTTAAATGCTTGATCAAACATAGCCGTGACTACATCAGATGGTTTTGTTGTTCAGTTAGCTGTTACTAGTAGTATCACTTTCGTTTTTTTTTTGCGTATTATAATTTTCGTTTTTTTTTTTTGCAAGCCAATAATACTATAACTTAAATTCATTCAGATATTTTATTTATAAAACATATCCATGACTAAATCAGATTGTTTTTTTTTGCAAGCCATTCATACTATACCTTAAATGCATTCAGATATTTTCTTGATAAAACATAGACGTGAATACATCAGATGGTTTTTTTGCAAGCCATTCATACTATACCCTAAATGCATTCAGATATTTTCTTGATAAAACATAGCCGTGACTACATCAGATGGTCTTGTAGTGCAGTGAGTTGTTACTAGTAGTAGCATTTTCGTTTTTTTTGCATTTTTTTTTCTCTTTATCACAAACAATTTTCACTTAGATACAAGATGTAGAAAATTTAGTTCAAGAAATTATGAAAAAATTCTCAGTAAGTAACAATTTCTTTCTTGAATTCACCTCTTAGATACACAATACGGAAATTTCATTCAGAAAATTATAAAAATATTTGTAAGTAAGTAACAAGCTCTTTATTGATTTCACCTCTTGAATATACAGTACAGATACTTCATTCAAGAAACGTGAATAAACACGTTTTGAAACTACATGCTATTTGCATGCCTTTCCTTGGCACCTTTCCAAACGAGCGGGGATTCCCCACTGGTTCCTACACATTGCAAAAAGTGAGCAGTACGAAAACTCCACGTTTTCAGCCAGACTGGTTTTTTAGACAACACCCATTTTTAGGGACCAATCAGAGACAGCGGAGGTTGCTCAATATACAATAACTTGATTGGTGATTGGTTACACACGACGACGGCGCATACATAGTGAGAGAGACATGCAAAGTTGACATAGCTTTATTTCATTTTTTTAAAGGTTAATTTAGACGAGGTTACGTGCGCGCACGTAACCTCGTCTAAATTAACCTTAAAAAAACAACTCAATGCCCTAAAACACCATTGGATGTAGTCACGGCTATGTTTTATCAAGAAAATATCTGAATTCATATTAGTTATAGTATTAATGTCTATCAAAAAAAAACCATCTTATTAATAAACGGATATGTTTTATAAATAAAAATTATGATTTAATTTAATGTATAGTATTAATGGCTTGCAAAAAAAAAACACGAAAATTCTACTACGCAATAAAAAAACGAACGTGCTACTACTAGTAACAGCTCACTGCACCACAAAACCATCTGATTTAGTCACTGCTATGTTTCATCATGCATTTAAGGTAAAGTATGAATGGCTTTCAAAAAACAAGAAAATAATACTAATAGTAAAAAAACACTTCACTAAAAAACCATCTGATTTATTAAAGGCAATGTTTTATCAAGAAAATATCTGAATTCAGTTAAGGTATTGTATGAATGGCTTGCAAAAAACACGAAAATACTACTACTAGTACCAACTCATTGCACCAAAATAACATCTGATATATTCACGGCTATGTTTGATAATTAAAATTTATTAATGAATTTATTTTTTATTTTTATTGGATTTCAAAAAAAAAACACAAAAATTCAAAATATTCAAAAAAAAAAGAGTTCAAAAATAATTAAAAGCAAAAATAAAAAAAAAAAAAAATTATTAATTCACGCATATTTTTTATAAAGAAAATATCTTAATGCATTTAAGGTATAGAATGAATGGCTTAAAAAAAACATGAAAATACTGCTACTAGTAACAACTCACTGCACTACAAAACCATCTGATGTAGTCACGGCTATGTTTTATCTAGAAAATATCTTAATGAATTTAAGGTATAGTATGAATGGCTTGGAAAAAACACGAAAATACTACTACTAGTAACAACTCACTGCACCACAAAACCATCTGATGTAGTCACGGCTATGTTTTATAAAGAAAATATCTGAATGCATTTAAGGTATATTATTAATGGCTTGAAAAAAAAAAAAAAAAACACGAAAATTCTACTACGCAATAAAAACACGAAAGTTCTACGGTTAGGAACAACACACTGCACAACAAAACCATCTGAGGTAGTCACTGCTATTTTTTATAAAGAAAATATTTGAATGCATTTAAGGTATAGTATGAATGTCTTGCAAAAAAAACGAAAATACTAATACTAGTAACAACACAATGAACAAAAAAACCATCTTATGTATTCACGGCTTTTTTTTATCAAGAAAATATCTTATTGAATTTAATGTATATTTTGAATGGCTTGCAAAAAAACCCGAAAATACTACTACTAGTAAAAACTCACTGCACTACAAAACCATCTTATGTAGTCACGGCTATGTTTTATAAAGAAAATATCTGAATGCATTTAAGGTATAGTATGAATGGCTTGCAAAAACCACGAAAATACTACTACTAGTAACAACTCACTGCACTACAAAACCATCTGATGTAGTCACGGCTATGTTTGATCAAGAAAATATCCCGGAGCCCGGGGAGGGCCTTTGAGGGTCTGAGGGGGCCCTTGTGGGCTGGGTGGTCCTTTGGTAGCTTGAGGGACCTTTGAGAACCTGGGGCTTCCATCAGTGTTGGGGTAGGGGGATCGTAGGCATTTGAGGCTGTGGTATGGGACCTCACAGCACTCTTCCAATAAAAGTTGTGTATTATAACGACCAAATAGTCTCATCTTCAAATCCTCTTCTAAAATCATCTTTTAAATCATCTTTTAAAATGTCACTATACCCTCCATGTAACTTAACCCCTGTATAACCGAAACTCTGTGCAACTGAACCCCTGTGCTACTGAACTCTCGTGCTAATGAACCCTCGTGCAACTCAATCCAATTTAACTAAACCCCGTGTAACTGTATCCCCCTTTAACGGAACCCTCGTGCAACTCAACCCTCCATGCAAACCAAGATTTCTCATAGGCCACTGTGCTAATTTGGCTTTTGTGTGTGCCCCCATTGTTTTTGTGTGGGTTCCATTGTAACTAAATCCCCGTGTAACTGAACCTCAGGCAAGTGAATCCCCATGCATCTGAACCCTCGTGCAAGTGAGAACTCTTTAACTGAATCCCTGTGTAACCGAAACCCTCTACAACTGAACCCCCGTGCTACTGAACCCTCGTGCAACTCGACCCAATTTAACTAAACCTCTGTGTAACTATACCCCCTTTAACTGAACCCTCGTGCAACTGAATCCCGTATAACCGAAACCCTGTACAACTGTACCCCCGTGCTACTGAACCCACGTGCAAACAATTCTGAGTGTAGCCTACTATTCTTTAATTAGCAACATTGTACATTTTGTTTAAATACTTATTTTTTCATTTTCCAGATTCCAGATTTTTATTTAACACAAATGAATAGACAAGCTGAAGTATTTAAAACGAACCAACATAGAGCTACGATCGCAATGAATGGTAATTTTTATCAGAAATCTCCAAAATTGACTCCCTCCTCCCCCCTCTCCTACCCTCTCCTGCCCCTCAGAAATGGGGGAACGAAGGGAACGTTAGATCTTATTTTAAATTGACAATACTTATCAAACATCACTTGTGTATTATACAGTACACTATCATCCCATCTCCTCCAATTCGCAAATCCCCCCTCGTGCAACTGAACCCTCCATCTCCTCCAATTCGCAAATCCCATTACCCCTTTTTTGCAAACATTTCCGATTCGTCGTTAGGCTTTTTTCAAATTTATAACAAATTACCTCAGTTAACAACTCCTTCGGGGTTACCTTAACTGTTAATCAGTTTAATCCTTTTTTTTCCACTGATACAATCCAATCACTAATTAGAATCGTTCACATTCCTATTATTCAAAACATTAATTTTTATTTAACACAAATGAATAGACAAGCTGAAGTATTTAAAACGAACCAACATAGAGCTACGATCGCAATGAATGGTACTTGTTATCAGAAATCTCCAAAATTGAATCCCTCCTCCCCCCTCTCCTACCTTCCCCTGCCCCTCAGAAATGGGGGAACGAAGGGAACGCTAGATCCTATTTTAAATTGACAATACTTATCAAACATCACTTGTGTATTATACAGTACACTATCATCCCATCTCCTCCAATTCGCAAATCGCCCCTCGTGCAACTGAACCCTCCATCTCCTCCAATTCGCAAATCCCATTACCCCTTTTTTGCAAACATTTCCGATTCGTCGTTAGGCATTTTTCAAATTTATAACAAATTACCTCAGTTAACAACTCCTTCGGGGTTACCTTAACTGTTAATCAGTTTAATCCTTTTTTTTCTCCACTGATACAATCCAATCACTAATTAGAATCATTCACATTCCTATTATTCAAAACATTAATTAATATCGTTCATTGTCTACGTAAATTGAGTTATCTCCTGCCCCTTAGAAATGGGGGAACGAAGGGAACGTTAGATCCTATTTTAAATTGACAGTACTTATCAAACATCACTTGTGTATTATACAGTACACTATCATCCCATCTCCTCCAATTCGCAAATCCTCCCTCGTGCAACTGAACCCTCCATCTCCTCCAACTCGCAAATCCCATTACTCCTTTTTTGCAAACATTTCCGATTCGTCGTTAGGCATTTTTCAAATTTATAACAAATTACCTCAGTTAACAACTCCTTCGGGGTTACCTTAACTGTTAATCAGTTTAATCATTTTTTTCTCCACTGATACAATCCAATCACTAACTAGAATCATTCACATTCTTATTATTCAAAACATTAATTAATATCGTTCATTGTCTACGTAAATTAAGTTATCTCCTGCCCCTTAGAAATGGGGGAACGAAGGGAACGTTAGATCCTATTTTAAATTGACAATACTTATCAAACATCACTTGTGTATTATACAGACCATATCGGATCGGAGAGGTAAATTTAGGTCAAGTCACAATGTCATTCTATATTATTTATATCCTCATTAAAGACATTCAGAGCAGAGTTACGCAAATGGAATATCATTGATACCACTAATAATACATGCGATACTGAACGAGTTATCAGATAGCTATAACTTACAGGTTATTAACACGTTTGATCAGTTTTGATTGGAATTTCTATTTTTTTTTTTGCCAGAAGAAAGATCATGGATACGTTGCTTCTATAGAAACGTCTTCCTACAGCTTCTATAGAAAACGTCTTCCTATAGCTTCTATAGAATAACATGGTATTTCCTATATGTCTAAGCAAATAGCATGGTAATTCCTATATGTCTAAGCAAATTCCATAGATAGTTACTACTCCCCTCCTCAACGCCTCGCTCCTTACGCTAAAGTTTGACTCTGTCTCACAACTTTATTTTTTAAAACAATAAAAAACTTTACGTAAAGAGCGAGGCGTTGAGGAGGGGAAAGCCCCTTCCATATACGGAATAATTTATGTTCGTTAAGTTTTAATGTCGCTCCTTACTTTCAGTTTAAAAAACATGTTTTTTTTTTATTTAATTTCCGATCGTTTTTTAGTTAATGCAGCTTTTATTTTGGCTCACCGTCATTGAATAAGAAAACAAAATTTGCATAAAAATTTTACTTTTCTTTTGCTAAATGGCTGTCTCTAAATTTGGTTCTGACGTAGTTTACAAATTAACTTACGTAACGAACATCTATATTAGTATATTTTTCTTCTGGCAAAAAATAAAAAGTTGCAGATTTTTGCAGATATGAGCTTGAAATCTATGTAATAGGGTTTTCTGATACGCTGAATCTGACGGTGTGATTTTCATTAAAATTCTTTCACTTTTAGGGGACGTTTCCCCCCTCTTTAAAAAATCAGGTAAGTTTTCTCAGGCTCGTAGCCTTTGATGAGTAATACTAAACCTAATAAAATTTATATATTTAGAATCAGCATTATACGTCCATTCTCTTGATACATTTATTGACATCAAAATCCCGTTTTTAAAAGTTTTGATTACTATTGAGCCGTATCGCTTGTTTTTTTTATTGTTTTTTTTATTACGTATATGTTATTACGTATATGAGGGGGCTCTTCCCTTAGTCAATACCAAGCTCTTTACGTTAAAATTTAGAAATTTTTTAATTCACAAACCCCTGAATCACAAAGGCCGTTTAATTAGAATAGATAGCTCTTTTGAAAGCACTAAAAAAAAGAACTGTAGCGTAAAGAGCGAGGTATTGACTTGAAGAAGAACCCCCTCATATACGTTATAATTTCTGGTCGTTTTAAGTTCTAATGTTGCTTCTTACTTTCAGTTGAAAAATTTTGTTTTTTTTAATTTAATTTCTGAGTAGAAAGGCCTCATGAGGTCCAGAGGGGCACCAAATATGGGCATAGAGTCCCTAGGGAGAACACGTGGTTAATCAAAGTCATTAATAAAATCGTTTCCCGGCAAAGTTTAATAATGTCTGACAGGTGCTTTCAATCAAATTGTTTTCAGGCGAAGTCTATTAATGTATTCGATGTATTTCCAAGGAGAATTGTTTCTTGAGTCTAACGGAGACCGGAGTCAATGACCTAAATTTCCAAAGGTCGATTATTGTTTCCAGGCAAAGTTTTAATGTCTGACAGATGATGTCATGGTTGATTGATTGTCAAGAAAGGGGAATTAATTTATTGTTTCTAAGGGGAATTATTGATTCACGAAAGGGTTTCTTAGTAATTTGAAATGTGACAGCGCAGAGATGCCAAAACAAAAGGAACAGGCTGAAATTACGATTAGGGGTTATTTGGGCGAAACCGTTTCAGACATTTTAGGGAATTATTTCGGCGAGAACAGTTAGAGACATTTTAAAAGATGATTTTAATTTGTTGTTTCTAAGGGGAAGGTGGGGAAAAGATATATTGATTGCGTAATCGAAGGGAGAGAATTCCCGAGAAATTGATTACATAATCGGTAGAACCCTATCAGGAACTCATGACGGGAATCCATTTATGGGCATAGAATGACGTAATCGACTAGGACAAACGGATTTCTGAGAAATTAATTACATAATCGGTAGAACTCTATCAGAAGGTCATGACGGGAGTCCATATATGGTCATAGAATGACGTAATCGACTAGGCCAGTTGGATTTCTGAGAAATTGATTACATAATCGGTAGAGCCCTATAAAAAAATCATGACGGGAGTCCATATATGGACATAGAATGACGTAATTGACTAAGACAGTTGGATTTCTGAGAAATTGATTACATAATCGATAGAACCCTATCAGGAGGTCATGCTCTTGATTGCGTAATCGAAGGGAGAGAATTCCCGAGAAATTGATTACATAATCGGTAGAACCCTATCAGGAGCTCATGACGGGAATCCATTTATGGGCATAGAATGACGTAATCGACTAGGACAAACGGATTTCTGAGAAATTGATTACATAATCGGTAGAACTCTATCAAAAGGTCATGACGGGAGTCCATATATGGTCATAGAATGACGTAATCGACTAGGCCAGTTGGATTTCTGAGAAATTGATTACATAATCGGTAGAGCCCTATAAGAAAATCATGACGGGAGTCCATATATAGACATAGAATGACGTAATCGCCTAAGACAGTTGGATTTCTGAAAAATTGATTACGTAATCGATAGAACCCTATCAGGAGGTCATGACGGGAATCCATATATAGGCATAGAATGACGTAATCGACTAGGACAGTTGGAATATTTCAGTAGTGGTTTGTCAGTCGTGACGGGGCACCAAATATGGGCATGGAATCCCCAGGGAGAACACGTTTCCGAGAAATTGTTTCCAGGCGAAGTCTATTAATGTCTTTGATATATTTCCAAGGAGAATTGATTCCGGGCGAATATTTATTAACGTCTTTGGAGTTCTTCCAAGAGAATTGTTTCCGGGCGAATGTTTTGAGCTTAGAGATGAATAGATTAGCGGGGGAAAGGGTTACTTAGTAATTTCAAATATGACAGCGCAGGAATGCCAAAAATAAAAGGAACACGCTGAAATTACGTTTAGGGATTATTTAGGCGAAACCGTTTTAGAGATTTTGGGGAATTATTTCGGCGAAACAGTTAGAGACATTTTAAGAGATGATTTTAGAAGATGTTTTAGAAGAGGATTTGAGGGTGAAACTCTATGGTCGTTATAATACACAAGTTGTATTTGAACAGTGTTGTGAGGTCCTCTAGCCCAACCCCAAAGGGTTCCGATCCCCATAACCCAACCCCAAAGGAAGCCCCCGGTGCTCAAAGGTCCCCCAAGCTCCAAAAGGACCCCCGGCACCCCAAAGGCCCCAGAGTCCCCATTTTTTAATACTTTTTTATGGCTTTATTATATCTTTTCAGAACAAGTTATTTTCTTAATGTCTATCCTAAACCCATTTTACAAATTGAAGTACCCATCCTTTTTACACACAACTTTACTTTACAGCTTTTTGATTGCTCCAACACCAAGCAATACTTTGCAAAGGGCATTTCAGAACAAGTTCTTTTCATAATGTCCATCCTAAACCCATTTCACAAGTTGAAGTTCCCATCCTTTTCACCCACAACTTTACTTTACAGCTTTTTGAATGCCCAACACCAAGCAATACTTTTCAAAAGGAATTTCAGAACAAGTTCTTTTCTTAATGTCCATCCTAGACCCATTTTACAAGTTGAAGTACCCATCCTTTTAACACACAACTTTACTTTACAGCTTTTTGAATGCTCCAACACCAAGCAATACTTTTCAAAGGCATTTCAGAACCAGTTATTTTCTTAATGTCATTCCTAAACCCATTTTACAAGTTGAAGCACCTATCCTTTTCACCCACAACTTTACTTTACAGCTTTTTTGATTGCTCCAACACCAAGCAATACTTTTCAAAAGGCATTTCAGACCAATTTCTTTTCTTAATGTCTTTCCTAAACCCAATTTACAAGTTGAAGTACCCATCCTTTTCACCCACAACTTTACTATACTGCCTTTTTGAATGCTCCAACACCAAGCAATACTTTTCAAATGGCATTTCAGAACAAGTTATTTTCTTAATGTCATTCCTAAACCCATTTTACAAGTTAAAGTACCCATCCTTTTCACCCACAACTTTACTATACTGCTTCTTGAGTGCACCAACACCCAGCAATACTTTTCAATGCATTTCACAATAAGTTCCTTTCTTAATGTCTCTCCTAAACCCATTTTAAAAATTGAAGTACCCATCCATTTTACCCACAACTTTACTTTACAGCTTTTTGAATGCTCCAACACCAAGCAATACTTTTCAAAGGGCATTTCAGAGCAATTTCTTTTCATAATGTCCATCCTAAACCAATTTTACAAGTTGAAGTACACATCCTTTTCACCCACAACTTTACTATACTGCTTCTTGAGTGCACCAACACCCAGCAATACTTTTCAATGCATTTCACAATAAGTTCCTTCTTTAATGTCTCTCCTAAACCTATTTTAAAAATTGAATTACCCATCCATTTCACCCACAACTTTACTTTACAGCTTTTTGAATGCTCCAATACCAAGCAATTCTTTTCAAAAGGCATTTCAGAACAATTTATTTTCTTAATGTCATTCCTAAACCCATTTTACAAGTTGAAGTACCCATCCTTTTCATCCACAACTTTACTTTACAGCTTTTTGAATGCTCCAACACCAAGCAATTCTTTTCAAATGGCATTTCAGAACAAGTTATTTTCTTAATGTCATTCCTAAACCCATTTTACAAGTTGCAGTACACATCCTTTTCATCAACAACTTTACTTTACAGCTTTTTGAATGATCCAACATCAAGAAATACTTTTCAAAAGTCATTTCAGAACAAGTTATTTTCTTAATGTCATTCCTAAACCCATTTTACAAGTTGAAGTACCCATCCTTTTCACCCACAACTTTACTTTACAGCTTTTTGAATGCTCCAACACCAAGCAATACTTTTCAAATGGCATTTCAGAACAAGTTATTTTCTTAATGTCATTCCTAAACCAATTTTACAAGTTGAAGTATCCATCCTTTTCACCCTCAACTTTACTTTACAGCTTTTTTGAATGCTCCAACACCAAGCAGTATTTTTCAAAGACTTTATTATACAGTAGTTCTATTTCAATTTTAAATTTTCTCAATGAAGTGAAGAAAAGTTCAAGTTCTCTTCTGAATTTTCTCAATGAAAAATAAATTATTTTTTAATCAATTCTATTTTTCCAAATAATATAAAAATTTTCAACTTCGGTTCAGATTTTTCTCAAAGGGATGAAACAATTTAAAAAAATGTTCCAAATTTTTCATAGAAGATAGAAAAGTTCAAGTTCTCTTCTGAATTTTTACCAAAGAACACAATACAATTCTAATCTCTCCAGAGAAAATAAAAATCTTCCGATTAAGTTCTAAATTTCACAAGGACATAAAGAAACTTAGAGTTCGATTCTAAATTTTTCGGCGGAAGATAGAAAAAGTAATACCATATGTGTGAATATTTTCATGGAACACGAAAGGTTGTAGTTCAATTTTAAATTTTCCCAACGAAGTGAAGAATAGTTCAATTTCCCTTCGGATATTTACCAAAGAACACAACTCAATTATAATTTCTACAGAGAAAATAAAAATCTTCCACTTAAGTTCTTTATTTCACAAAGACATAAAGAAATTTAAAGTTCAATTCTAAATTTTTCGGTGGAAGATAGAAAAAGTAATACCCTACTTGTGAATATTTCCCGGAAGATAAAAAGTTCCAGTTCAATTTACAGTTTTCTCAATGAAGTCAAGGAAGATTCAAGTTCTCTTCTGAATTTTACCAAAGAACACAATTCAATTCTAATTTCACCAGAGAAAACAAAAATCTTCCACTTCAGTTCTTTATTTCACAAAGACATAAAGAAATTTAAAGTTCAATTCTAAATTTTTCGGTGGACGATAGAAAATGTAATACCATCCTTGTGAATATTTTCCCGGAAGATAAAAAGTTCTAGTTCAATTTAAAATTGTCTCAACGAAGTGAAGAAAAGTTCAAGTTCTCTACTGAATTTTACCAAAGAACACAATTCAATTCTAATTTTTCCAGTGAAAATAAAAATCTTCCACTTCAGTTCTTTATTTCACAAAGACATAAGGAAATTTAAAGTTCAATTCTAAATTTTTCGGTGGAAGATAGAAAAAGTAATACCATATTTGTGAATATTTTCACTGAAGATAAAAAGTTCTAGTTCAATTTAAAATTTTCTCAACGATGTCAAGGAAAGTTCAAGTTCTCTTCTGAATTTTCTCAATGAAAAAGAAATTAGTCATTGATCATTTCTATTTTTCCAAATAATATAAAAATTTTCCACTTTATTTCAGATCTGTCTCGAATAGATGAAAAATTTAAAATACTGTTCCAAATTTTTCACAGAAGATGAAAAAGTTCAAGTTCTCTCTGGAATTTTACCAAAGAACACAATTCAATTCTAATTTCACCAGAGAAAATAAAAATCTTCCACTTCAGTTCTTTATTTCACAAGGACATAAAGAAATTTAAAGTTAAATTCTAAATTTTTCGGTGGAAGATAGAAAAAGTAATACCATACTTGTGAATATTTTCCCGGAAGATAAAAAGTTCTAGTTCAATTTAAAATTTTCTCAACAAAGTGAAGAAAAGTTCAAGTTCTCTTCTGAGATTTACCAAAGAACACACTTCAAGTCTAATTTCTCCAGAGAAAACAAAAATCTTCCACTTCAGTTCTTTATTTCACAAAGACATAAACAAATTTAAAGTTAAATTCTTAATATTTTAGTGTGAGATAGAAAAATTAATACCATACTTGTGATTATTTTACCGGAAGATAAAAAGTTCTAGTTCAATTTAAAATTTTCTCCACGAAGTGAAGAAAATTTCAAGTTCTCTTCTGAATTTTACCAAAGAACACAATTCAATTCTAATTTAAACAGAGAAAACAAAAATATTCCACTTCAGTTCTTTATTTCACAAAGACATAAAGAAATTCAAAGTTCAATTCTAAATTTTTCGGTGGAAGATGGAAAAAGTAATACCATACTTGTGAATATTTTCCCCGAAGATAAAAAGTTCTAGTTCAATTTAGAATTTTCTCAACGAAGTGAAGAAAAGTTCATGTTCTCTTCTGAATTTTACCAAAGAACACAATTCAATTCTAATTTACCAGAGAAAACAAGAATCTTCTACTTCAGTTCTTTATTTCACAGACATAAAGAAATTTAAAGTTCAATTCTAAATTTTTCGGTGGAAGATAGAAAAAGTACTACAACACTTGTGAATATTTTCCCGGAAGATGAAAAGTTCTAGTTCAATTTAAAATTTTCTCAATGAAGTGAAGAAAAGTTCAAGTTCTGTTCTGAACTTTACCAAAGAATACACTTCAATTCTAGTTTCTCCAGATAAAATAAAAATTTTACACTTCAGTTTCAAGGTTCCCAAAGAAATAAAGAAATTTAAAGTTCTATTCTAAATTTTTAAATGGAAGATAGAAAAAGTAATACTATGATTGTGATTATTTTCCATGAAGATCAAAAGTTTCACTTTATACTCGTATATAATTTTTCTTAAATTCAGTTCGGATTTTTCTCAAAGAGATGAAAAATTTAAAGTTCTGTTCCAAATTTTTCATAGAAGATAGAAAAAGTTATACATTGATTCAGAATATTCGACATGAAGATAAGGAACTCCACTTTAATTCAGATTTTTCTCGAAGAAGTGCAAAATGTTCAAGTTCTCTTCTGAATTTTCTTAAACAAGAGAAAAAAGTTAGCTCAATTCTGAATTTTACCAATGAAAATGAAAAAACCTTCAACTTCAGTTCTTAATTTCTCAAAGACATATGATATTTAAAGTTCAGTTTTAAATTTTTCTGTAGAAGATAGGAAAAGTTATACTATGATTGTAATTATTTTCCAGTGAAGATAAAAAGTTTCACTTTAATTCTAATTTTTCTAAGAAAATTCAGAAGAGAACTTGCAGATTTTGCACTTCTTCGAGAAAACTCAGAATTAAAGTGGTGCACCTTATCTTCATGTCGAATATTAAAAATCAATGTATAACTTTTTCTATATTCTGTAACAAATTTGGAACTGAAATTTACATTTTTCATCTCTGCAAAAAATCGGAAATGAATTTCATAAAATTAGAATTAAATTGAAACTTTTTACATTCCCTAGAAAATAATCACAATCATAGCATAACTTTTCATATCTTCAAAAGAAAAGTTTAGAACTGAAATTTAAATTTTTTATGTCTTTGAGAAATTAAGAGCTGAAGTGGAAGGTTTTTTCCATTTTCATTGGTAAAATTCAGAATTGAGTTAACTTTTTTCTCTTCTTTAAGAAAATTCAGAAGAGAACTTGAACAATTTGCACTTTTTCGAGAAAACTCAGAATTAAAGTGGAGTTCCTTATCTTCATGTTGAATATTCACAATCAATGTATAACTTTTTCAATCGTCTATGAAAAATTTGGAACAGAACTTTAAATTTTTCATCTCTTTGAGAAAAATCAGAAGTGAATTTAAGAAAAATTATAAATAATGTGAAACTTTTTATCTTCTTGAAGAACAATAACAGTCCGAGTTAAATTTTGTACTTTCCGTTTAAAAATTTTGAATAGAACTTTAAGTTTCTCTATTTCTTTGGGAAACTTCAAACTGAAGAGTAAGATTTTTATTTTCTCTGCAGAAATTAGAATTGAATTGTATTCTTTGGTAAAGTTCAGAAGAGAACTTGAACTTTTCCTCACTTCGTTGAGAAAATTTTAAATTGAACTAGAACTTTTTATCTTCCGGGAAAATATTCATAAGTATGGTATTACTTTTTCTATCTTCCACCGAAAAATTTAGAATTGAACTTTAAATTTCTTCATGTCTTTGTGAAATAAAGAACAGAAGTGGGACATTTTTATTTTCTTTGGTGAAATTAGAATTTAATTGTGTTCTTTAGTAAAATTCAGAAGAGAATTTGAACTTTTCTTCACTTCGTTAAGGAATTTGAAAAATGAACTAGAACTTTTTACCATCGATGAAAATATTCACTAGTATGGTATTACATTTTCTATCTTCCACCGAAAAATTTAGAATTGAACTTTAAATTTCTTTGTCTTTGTGAAATAAAGAACTTAAGTGGAAGATTTTTATTTTCTCTGGATAAATTAGAATTGAATTGTGTTCTTTGGTAAAATTCAGTAGAGAACATGAACTTTTCTTCACTTCGTTGAGAAAATTTTAAATTGAACTAGAACCTTTTATCTTCCGTGAAAATATTCACAAGTATGGTATTAATTTTTCTATCTCCGACCGAAAAATTTAGAATTGAACTTTAAATTTTTTTATGTCTTTGTGAAATAAGGAACTGAAGTGGAAGATTTTTGTTTTCTCTGGAGAAATTAGAATATAAGTGTGTTCTTTGGTAAGGTTCAGAAGAGAACTTGAACTTTTCTTCACTTCGTTGAGAAAATTTTAAATTGAACTAGAACTTTTTATCTTCCGGGAAAATATTCACAAGTATGGTATTACTTTTCTATCTTCCACAGAAAAATTTTAGAATTGAAATATAAATTTCTTTATTTCTTTGTGAAATAAAGAACTTAAGTGGAAGATTTTTATTTTCTCTGTAGAAATTAGAATTGAATTGTGTTCTTTGGTAAAATTCAGTAGAGAACATGAACTTTTCTTCACTTCGTTGAGAAAATTTTAAGTTGAACTAGAACTTTTTATCTTCCGGGAAAATAATCACAAGTATGGTATTACTTTTTCTATCTTCCACCGAAAAATTTAGAATTGAACTTTAAATTTCTTTATGTCTTTGTGAAATAAAGAACTTAAGTGGAAGATTTTTATTTTCTCTGGAGAAATTAGAATTGAATTGTTTTTTTTGGTGAAATTTAGTAGAGAAAATGAACTATTCTTCACTTAATTGCGAAAATTTAAAGTTGAACTAGAACTTTTTATCTTCCAGGAAAATAATCACAAGTATAGTATTACTTTTTCAATCTTCCACCGAAAAATTAGAATTGAAATTTAAAAATATTTATGTAATCGTTAAATAAGGAACTGAAGTAGAAGATTTTTATTTTCTCTGGTGAAATTAGAATTGAATTGTGTTCTTTAGTAAAATTCAGAATAGAACTTGAACTTTTCTTCACTTCGTTGAGGAAATTTTAAATTGAACTAGAACTTTTTATCTTCCGGGAAAATATTCACAAGTAGGGTATTACTTTTTCTATCTTCCACCGAAAAATTTAGAATTGAACTTTAAATTTCTTTACGTCTTTGTGAAATAAAGAACTTAAGTGGAAGATTTTTTGTTTCTCTGTAGAAATTAGAATTGAATTGTGTTCTTTGGTAAAATTCAGTAAAGAACTTGAACTTTTCTTCTCTTCATTGAGAAAATTTTAAATTGAACTAGAACTTTTTATCTTCAGTGAAAATAATCACAAGTATGGTATTACTTTTTCTATCTCCAACCGAAAATTTTATAATTGAAATTTAAATTTCTTTATGTATATTTGAAGTAAAGAACTGAATTGGAAGATTTTTGTTTTCTCTGGAGAAATTAGAATTGAAGTGTGTTCTTTTGTAAAGTTCAGAAGAGAACTTAAACTTTTCTTCACTTCTTTGATAAAATTTTAAATTTAACTAGAACTTTTTATCTTCCAGGAAAATATTCACTAGTGTTGTTTTACTTTTTCCATCTTCCATCGAAAAATTTAGAATTGAACTTTAAATTTCTTTGTCTGTGCGTAAAAAAGAAATTAAATGGAAGAGTTTTGTTTTATCTGGTGTCATTCGAATTTTCGCGTGTGCTGTTGTAAAATTACGACGAGAACTTGAACTTTTCTTCACTTCGTTGAGAAAATTTAAAATTGAACTAGAACTTTTTATCTTTCGGGAAAATATTCACAAGTATGGTATTACTTTTTCTAACTTCCGCCAAAAAATTTAGAATTGAAGTCTAAATTTCTTTATTTCTTTGTGAAATAAAGAACTGAAGTGGAATATTTTTGTTTTCTCTGGAGAAATTAGAATTCAAGTTTGTTCTTTGGTTAAAATTCAGAAGAGAACTTGAACTTTTCTATCTTCTATGAAAAATTTGGAACAGTATTTTAAATTTTTTCATCCCTTTGAGAAAAATCTGAACCGAAGTGGAAAATTTTTATATTATTTGGAAAAATAGAATTGATTAAAAACTAATTTTCTTTTCATTGAGAAAATTCAGAAGAGAACTTGAACTTTTCTTCACTTCATTGAGAAAATTTAAAATTGAAATAGAACTGCTTATCTTTCGAGAAAATATTCAGAGCTATGATATAGCCTTTTCTATCTACTATGGAAAAATTTAGAATTTGTAAAATTGGTTTAAGAAGCATATTAAGAAAAGAACTTATTGTGAAATGCCTTTTGAAAAGTATTGCTTGATCTTGGGGTGTGCAAAAAAGTCGTAAAGTAAAGTTGTGGGGAAACAGATAAGTGCTTCAACTTGTAAAATGGGTTTAGGAAGAAAATTACATAAAGAACTTGTCCTGAAAAGATATAATAAAACCTTTTGAAAAGTATTGCTTGATGTTGGGGTATTCGAAAAGCCTTATAGTAAAGTTGGGGGGGGGGAGATGAGAACTTCAACTTTAAAATTGGTTTAGGAAGGACATTACGTAAAGAACTTGTTCTTAAAAGATAATAAAGTCTTTGAAAAATACTGCTTGGTGTTGGAGCATTCAAAAAAGCTGTAAAGTAAAGTTGAGGGTGAAAAGGATGGATACTTCAACTTGTAAAATTGGTTTAGGAATGACATTAAGAAAATAACTTGTTCTGAAATGCCATTTGAAAAGTATTGATTGGTGTTGGAGCATTCAAAAAGCTGTAATAAAAAGTTGTGGGTGAAAAGGATGGATACTTCAACTTGTAAAATGGGTTTAGGAATAACATTAAGAAAATAACTTGTTCTGAAATGCCATTTGAAAAGTATTGCTTGGTGTTGGAGCATTCAAAAAGCTGTAAAGTAAAGTTGTGGATGAAAAGGATGGGAACTTCAACTTGTAAAATGGGTTTAGGAAGGGACATTAAGAAAATAACTTGCTCTGAAATGCCTTTTGAAAAGTATTTCTTGGTGTTGGAGCATTCAAAAGGCTATAAAGTAAAGTTGTGGGTGAAATGGATGGGTATTTCAATTTTTAAAATAGGTTTAGGAGAGACATTAAGAAAGGAACTTATTGTGAAATGCATTGAAAAGTAATGCTGGGCGTTGGTGCACTCAAGAAGCAGTATAGTAAAGTTGTGGGTGAAAAGGATGGGTACTTCAACTTGTAAAATGGGTTTAGGATGGACATTATGAAAAGAAATTGCTCTGAAATGCCTTTTGAAAAGTATTGCTTGGTGTTGGAGCATTCAAAAAGCTGTAAAGTAAAGTTGTGTTTAAAAAGGATGGGTACTTCAATTTGTAAAATGGGTTTAGGAGGGACATTAAGAAAGGAACTTATTGTGAAATGCATTGAAAAGTATTGCTGGGTGTTGGTGCACTCAAGAAGCAGTATAGTAAAGTTGTGGGTGAAAAGGATGGGTACTTAAACTTGTAAAATGGGTTTAGGAAGGACATTAAGAAAATAACTTGTTGTGAAATGCCATTTGAAAAGTATTGCTTGGTGTTGAAGCATTCAAAAAGGCAGTATAGTAAAGTTGTGGGTGAAAAGGATGGGTACTTCAACTTGTAAAATGGGCTTAGGAAGGACATTAAGAAAAGAATTTGTTCTGAAATGCCTTTTGAAAAGTATTGCTTGGTGTTTGAGCATTCAAAAAAGCTGTAAAGTAAAGTTGTGGGTGAAAAGAATGGGTACTTCAACTTGTAAAATGGGTTTAGAAAGGACATTAAGAAAAGAACTTGTTCTGAAATGCCATTTGAAAAGTATTGCTTGGTGTTGGGCATTCAAAAAGCTGTAAAGTAAAGTTGTGGGTGAAAAGGATAGGAACTTCAACTTGTGAAATGGATTTAGGATGGACATTATGAAAAGAACTTGTTCTGAAATGCCCTTTGAAAAGTATTGCTTGGTGTTGGAGCATTCAAAAAGCTGTAAAGTAAAGTTGTGTGTAAAAAGGATGGGTACTTCAATTTGTAAAATGGGTTTAGGAGGGACATTAAGAAAAGAACTTGTTCTGAAATGCCTTTGAAAAGTATTGTTTGGTGTTGGAGCATTCAAAAGGCAGTATAGTAAAGTTGTGGGTGAAAAGGATGGGTACTTCAACTTGTAAAATAGGTTTAGGATGGACATTAAGAAAATAACTTGTTCTGAAAAGATATAATAAAGCCATACAAAAATATTAAGAAATGGGGGCTCTGGGGCCTTTGGGGCGCCGGGAGTCCTTTTGGAGCCCGGGGTACCTTTGAGCACCGGGGGCTTCCTTTGGGGTTGGGTTATGGGGATCGGAACCCTTTGGGGTTGGGCTAGAGGACCTCACAACACTGTTCAAATACAACTTGTGTATTATAACGACCATAGAGTTTCACCCTCAAATCCTCTTCTAAAACATCTTCTAAAATCATCTTTTAAAATGTCTCTAACTGTTTCGCCGAAATAATTCCCCAAAATGTCTAAAACGGTTTTGCCCAAATTACCCCTAAACGTAATTTCTGCGTGTTCCTTTTGTTTTTGGCATTCCTGCGCTGTCACATTTGAAATTACTAGGAAACCCTTTCCCCCGTTAATCTCTTCATCTCTAAGATCAAAACATTCGCCCGGAAACAATTCTCCTGGAAGAACTCCAAAGACATTAATAAACATTCGCCTTGAAACAATTCTCCTTGGAAATATATCAAAGACATTAATAGACTTCGCCTGGAAACAATTTCTCGGAAACGTGTTCTCCCTGGGGATTCCATGCCCATATTTGGTGCCCCGTCACGACTGACAAACCACTACTGAAATATTCCAACTGTCCTAGTCGATTACGTCATTCTATGCCTATATATGGATTCCCGTCATGACCTCCTGATAGGGTTCTATCGATTATGTAATCGATTTCTCAGAAATCTAACTGTCTTAGTCGATTACGTCATTCTATGTCCATATATGGACTCCCGTCATGATTTTCTGATAGGGCTCTACCGATTATGTAATAAATTTCTCAGAAATCCAACTGGCCTAGTCGATTACGTCATTCTATGACCATATATGGACTCCCGTCATGACCTTTTGATAGTGTTCTACCGATTATGTAATCAATTTCTCAGAAATCCGTTTGTCCTAGTTGATTACGTCATTCTATGCCCATAAATGGATTCCCGTCATGAGCTCCTGATAGGGTTCTACCGATTATGTAATCAATTTCTCGGGAATTCTCTCCCTTCGATTACGCAATCAAGAGCATGACCTCCTGATAGGGTTCTATCGATCATGTAATCAATTTCTCAGAAATCCAACTGCCTTAGTCGATTACGTCATTCTATATCCATATATGGACTCCCGTCATGATTTTCTGATAGGGCTGTACCGATTATGTCATCAATTTCTCAGAAACCCAACTGTCCTAGTCGATTACGTCATTCTATGACCATATATTGACTCCCGTCATGACCTTTTGATAGGGTTCTACCGATTATGTAATCAATTTCTCAGAAATCCATTTGTCCTAGTTGATTACGTCATTCTATGCCCATAAATGGATTCCCGTCATGAGCTCCTGATAGGGTTCTACCGATTATGTAATCAATTTCTCGGGAATTCTCTCCCTTCGATTACGCAATCAATATATCTTTTCCCCACCTTCCCCTTAGAAACAACAAATTAAAATCATTTTTTAAAATGTCTCTAACTGTTCTCGCCAAAATAATTCCCTAAAATGTCTAAAACAGTTTCGCCCAAATAACCCCTAATCGTAATTTCAGCGTGTTCCTTTTGTTTTGGCATCTCTGCGCTGTCACATTTGAAATTACTAAGAAACCCTTTCGCGAATCAATAATTCCCCTTAGAAACAATAAATTAATTCCTTTTTCTTGACAATCAATCAACCATGACATCATCTGTCAGACATTAAAATTATGCATGGAAACACTAACCGACCTTTAGAAATTTAGAACATTGATTCCGGTCTCCGGTAGACTCAAGAAAAAATTCTCCTTGGAAATAGATCGAAGACATTAATAGACTTCGCCTGAAAACAATTTGATTAATGATTGAAAGCACCTGTCAGACATTATTAAACTTTGCCCGGAAACAATTTGATTAATGACTTTGATTAACCACATGTCCTCCCTAGGGACTCTATGCCCATATATGGTGCCCCCCTGGACCTCATGAGGCCTTTCTACTTTTCTGATCGTTTTTAAATAATGCTTGGAAATCTGGCGCCCCTTTCATAGAAATATCCCTTACCCAAAACAATCATCCTCCACAGAAAGATTCTCCCCAGTAACCCCCTCCTCCAGCCCCCCCCACCAGAAAAAATCCTTCCTGAAAATGTCTGTATACTTCCCAATAACCAATACAATATGTAAGCAATGGGCGAAGTTCATAGCTTGAAGCCCTTCCCCTGGGAACTGTGGGGGATTAGGTCATCCTTTTATTACATTTTTGACCATGCTGAACAAAATGGCTATCTCAAAATTTTAATTGGGTGACTTTGGGAAAAAAAATGAGCGTAGGGGGGGGGGCCTAGTTGCCCTCAATTTTTTTTGGTCACTTAAAAAGGGCTTTAGAACTTTTAATTTCCGTTCCAATGAATCCTCTCATGATATTTTAGGACCACTGGGTCGATACGATCACCCCTGGGAAAAAGAAAAAAGAAAAAAAAACAAATAAACACGCATCCGTGATCTTTCTTCTGGCAAAAAATGGAAAATTCCACATTTTTGTAGATAGGAGCTTAAAACCTCTACAGTAGAGTTCTCTGATACGCTGAATATGATGGTGTGATTTTCATTAAGATTCTATAGCTTTTAGGGGTCTTCCCCCTTTTTTCGAAAATCAGCCAAATTTTCTCAGGCACGTAACTTTTGGTGGGTAAGATTAAACTTGATGAAACTAATATATTTGAAATCAGAATTAAAATCTGATTCTTTTGATGTATCCTTTGGTATCAAAATTCCGTTTTTTAGAGTTTCGGCTACCATTGAGCCGGGTCGCTCCTTACTTACAGTTCGTTACCACGAACTGTTTGAAAACAGATTGTAAGTTGATGAGACAACTCTGGCTTTAGCTTGCAATTATATGGTTTTTCTCAAACTGGACATCTTTTAAGTTTTTTATTAAACATTGCCTTAAAAAATAACGTTTGAATTTCAGTGGTTGGGCTAAGTGTGCAACATGGTTCCCCTGGAGTGTGCTAATCCCTCTATGTCTTTTGGCACAAACATTTACGCATAAAATAGGTTATATTTTTCTATTTACCTGTAAAAAGGTTAGGGGAGGAGGGTTCCCAGAGAACACGGTTATCTCAAGTGTCCCTGTCTCTTCGAGAACTTGGATAATTGTAACAAGATATTTTTTTCTTTTCTATAGATCCCTTCAAAAATTTAGTTTTGCGTACTGTCTTTTTGGAAGTGGAATAAAGTGCCATTTTATCTAATTAATTAAAAAAAAAATTAAGAAAAGAATTTTTCAAAGGCAAGTAAAGGCCATATGAAACTTAATATCAGCAGAAATAAAAAGTTATGATAATTCAAACCCAAAACGACAAGAAACTACTATTAAAGAATAAATGAAACCACAAAACGAACAGAAATTAAATAAACAATTACAGCAAACAAACTTGCAACAGAAACTTATATAAATAAATCTTAAAACGAGCAAAAGTTAAATTGAATATGTAACAAATACAAACAATAGTTTGGTCAATGCCCCCTTCCTTACCTGTAAAAGTCTAAAGCCTACTGCGTCGTTGGCGCTTTCCTGAAAAAGAATTATATTGCAAATATTTTCTTGTGTTTATTACAACATTGAAAAATGAAACTAATTACACTGAAATGATATATTGAACTACTGATTTTTCGGCAATAAATATTATTATATATCGAATATTCATTTTAATTTTATTAGTTCTTTCCAAGACTGTTCAAGACATATATAGTTTTCAGTAAAGCGCCATTGCACAGTGGGTCTTAGATTTCTACAGTATGTAAAGGGGTAGTAATCAAACTCTTGTTTGTATTGAATTTTGTTCGTTTTAAGCTTCATTTGGATATTCAATTTAAGTTTTACTCCTTTTAAGATTTATTTATTTATAGTATTTCCTGTTGTTTGATTGCTTACTACGATTGTTTATCTAATTTCTGTTCATTTTGGGTTTAATTTATTATTTAATAGTAGCTTATGATCGTTTTGAGTTTGATTTACTATGAGTTTTTATTTCTGCTGATCTTAAGATTAAAATGGTCTTTACTTTTCTTTGAAACACTTCTTTGTCGAAAGTTTTTTATTCTTTAATCCGTCTCTGTTCTTTTTTATTGCCAAAGTTTCCAGTTTTTCAAAATTTCCTGTTTCAAAATAAATTATTTTTTCAACATCAATTTTTTATCGAAGTATCAAAACTAGTATCAAAACAACAATTTTAAAGTAACAAACTACCAACGCAAAGACAGTAACAAAGCATCAAAGTAAACAAAGAATCAAAGGAAACAAAGTATCGAAGTAACAACAAGTTAATTGCATAAGTTACAGCCCTTGCCCCAAGAATCAAACTCGCCCCTTAAATCGGTAAATCCAAGCATCAAAGTAAACAAAGTATCAAAGTATCAATAAACAACTTGTATAACTTGCAACCCTTGCACCGGGGGCTGGTTCGGAGATTAGACCCTAAAAGCATAGCTATTTGGCTTTTGGACTATTTTCAACAAAATGGCTGTCTCAAAGTTTCGACCAGAGGTCTTTTGAAAAAGGCTGTGGGGGGCTGGCTGCCCTTTGATAACTTTTAACTATTAAAAAAGAATTTAAAGTATCAATTCCCTATCGAATTAACCCCCTTCAAATTTAATACGACTTCCCCTTTCAAACAAAACCTTATGTTAACAATGGGAAACTTGCATAGATTAAATCCCTTGCCCAGGGGGTAATGGAGGATTTTTCAACCCGTAAGTTGTATTTATTAGAATTTAGCACTATTTTGAACCAAACACTAATTTAAAGATGTTGATTGGAAGTAGTAAGTACATATTGAATTTGCTCTCTTTGCGTTCCCTGGCAGCTTTCCAAGGCAGATTACCAGACCGGTTATTTGGCAAGGTATTTGACAACCCATGCCTGAGACATTACACTTACGCGTGAACATTTTAAAAAGATAATCTGCCTTGGAAACAGTTTGATGTGTTCAGGGAAATTAAGTTCCTTGGCGTTTGATTGACATTTGAAAAAAAGGGATAATTAGTGATAGGATAATTTTTTAACATGAAATCTCTGAATAAAATATTTTTGGAGCATGTACTTGACGATGGAGAAAAAGGGTTAAGGTGATTAGCAATTACGAGCGGGGATTCCCCACCTGTTCCTAAACATTGCAAAAAAGATAGCAGTACAGGTTTTTTTTTGTTGATAAGAATTTCATAAGAATGTAGGTCGGGACACTACAATCAGAATTGTTTGATTGATAGTTAAAAAGGGGTAATGAGATTTGCGAATTGGAGTGTAGGTTTTGCGAATTTGATCCTATTAATGATTGACTTGAAATAAAAAAATTTAACAAGAAATGGCTGAAAAGTGTTTTGGGGGAGATGGGGTGATTGTGTACTGTATAATACACAAGTGATGTTTTGGAGAGTGTTGTCAATTTAAAATAGTTCAAAAATGAATAAATTTAACAAGAAATGGCTGAAAAGTGTTTTGGGGGAGATGGGGTGATTGTGTACTGTATAATACACATGTGATGTTTGGACAGTGTTGTAAATTTAAAATAGTTTAACGTTCCCCTCATTCCCCCATTTCTGAGGGCAGGGGAGGGGGGGTCAATTTTTGAGGGAAAACCAAAAATACTCAGAATCGAAAATAAATGGGATCTGCCTCACGGGCAGGCTCAGAGGCCCCTCCTTCCCCCATTTCTGAGGGCAGGGGAGGGGGGCGGTCAATTTTGGAGGGAAAACCAAAAATACTCAGAATCGAAAATAAATGGGATCTGCCTCAAGGGGAAGGCTCAGAGACCCTTCGTTCCCCCATTTCTGAGGGCAGGGGAAGGGGGGTCAATTTTGGAGGGAAAACCAAAAATACTCAGAATCGAAAATAAATGGGATCTGCCTCAAGGGTAAGGCTCAGAGGCCCTTCGTTACCCCTTTTCTGTGGGCAGGGGAGGGGGAAGGTCAATTTGGGAGGGAAAACCAAAAATACTCAGCATCGAAAATAAATGGGATCTGCCTCAAGGGGAAGGCTCAGAGACCCTTCGTTTCCCAATTTCTGAGAGCAGGGGAGGGGAGGGTCAAGTTTGGAGGGAAAAACAAAAATATTCAGAATCGCAAATAAATGGGAATTTCCATTCGTCTTAGTTTTTTAACGATGCTCCTTATTTCTAGTTGAAAATGCTTATTTTTTAATTTAATTGGGAATGAAAAGTCAAAGTCTAACATAAAGAACAAGATATTTCGGAGGGGATAGCTAACTTTCATATACGTGATAATTTCCATTCGTCTTAGTTTTTAACGATGCTCCTTATATATAGTTGAAAATTCTTATTTTTTAATTTAATTGGGAATGAAAAGTAAAAGTCTAACATAAAGAACAAGGTATTTCGGAGGGGGGTAGCTAACTTCATATACGGGATAATATCCATTCGTCTAAGGTTTTTAACGATGCTCCTTATTTCTAGTTGAAAATGCTTATTTTTTTTAATTTAATTGGGAATGAAAAGTCAAAGTGCCAGAATGGTTGAAATCCGCTAGCTCAGAATTGGGGTCTCAGTCCACCAGCCAGAATGGTTGAAATCCACTAGCTCAGAATTGGGGTCCCAGTCCACCAGCCTGAATGGTTGAAATCCACTAGCTCAGAAGTGGGGTCTCAGTCCACCAGCCAGAATGGTTGAAATCCACTAGCTCAGAAGTGGGGTCTTAGTCCACCAGCCTGAATGGTTGAAATCCACTAGCTCAGAAGTGGGGTCTCAGTCCACCAGCCAGAATGGTTTAAATCCACTAGCTCAGAAGTGGGGTCCGAGTCCACCAGCCTGAATGGTGAAAATTCACTAGCTCAGAATTGGGGTCTTAGTCCACCAGCCTGAATGGTGGAAATACACTAGCTCAGAAGTGGGGTCTCAGTCCAACAGACAGACTTGTGGATTGACTCGCGCAGAGTAGGTGTATCGCAGTCAGTTTCCAGATTGGATCGTTGGGGTCCGAAGATCTGCTCTTTATATGTCAAGGGCTGACTACTCAGTAACTGAGCTGAGATAGAGTGTAACCCCATGCTGAAAATGGAAAACAAAAAAACAAAAATATATTCTTGGTATGTGTGTAGAGCATGGCATGGTTACCACTAGGGCAACAGTCTAACCGTTGACGGTTTTAGGTGTCCGTGAATAAGTTCTAAGGCGAGAGTGGAAATTGGGACAAATTTTTGGAGGTGCCCACCTCACCTGCCCAGAGTCTCAGGCAAATGACCCTAAATTTGAAAAAGTGGAAATTGGATCATATTTTCTAAACTGAACTGAGACAATGAATGGATACAATTGGGAAGGTGATTGGAGACGCTGGGCATCCGTGAACAAGTGCTAAATTGAGAGAGGAATTTGGGACAATATTTGGGAGCACCCACCCGCCCAGAGTCTCCGGCAGGTGACCCAAAAATTTAAAAAACACATAGAGACGACAGACACAAAGAGACGAATCACACACAAAAACGACACATAGAGACGACACATGCACAGAGACGATAAACACACACAGAGTCAACATACACAGAGAGACGAAACACACACAGAAATGAAAAACACACATAGAGATGACACACACATAGAGACGACACACACACAGAGACAACATCCACATAGAGACGACACACACACACACAGAGACGACACACTCGAAGTAAAGACTTACACATAGAGACGACACACACACAGAGACGACAAACACATAGGGACGAAAAACAGAGAGAGACGACACACACAGAGACGAAACACTCAAAGTGACGACTTACACATAGAGACGACAAACACACACAGAGACGACACACATAGAGAGATGACCCGCACACAGAGACGACAAACACACAGAGACAACACACACACAGATAATACACACACACAGAGACTAAACACTCAATGATATTACAAACACAAATACACGAGACACACACACACACAAGACAAACACATAAAGACAACACAGACATAGAGATGACAGACACACAGATACGAAACACCCACAGAGACGACAAATTCACAGAGACGACACACACACACAGAGTCCAGTCACACACAGAGAGGACAAACCCACAGAGACGACAGACACAAAGAGACGAATCACACATAGAGAGGACAAACACACAGAAACGACACATAGAGACGACACATGCACAGATACGATACACACACACACAGAGTCAACACACACAGAGAGACGAGACACACACACACACACGAGAAATGACAAACAGACATAGAGACGACACACACAAAGAGACGTCACACACACACAGATATGAAACATACATAGAGACGACACACACATAGAGACAACACACACACAGAGACAGCATAGACACAGAGACGATACACACACACAAAGAGATGGCAAACACAAATATAAGAACTAAACATAGAGACGACACACACACAAAGAGACTACACACACACAGACACGACACACACACACACACACAGACGACAAACACATAGAGAGACGAAAACACACACACAGAGACGACAAACACACAGAGACAAAACACACAGAGACGAAACACCCACAAAGACGACACATGCACAGAGACGACACACACACACAGAGTCCACTCACACACAGAGAGGACAAACACACAGAGAGACGACACACACACATAGAGACAACACAGACACAGAGATGACAGACACACAGATACGAAACATCCACAGAGACGACACATGCACAGAGACGACACACACACAGAGTCCACTCGCACACAGAGAGGACAAACACACAGAGACGACAGACACAAAGATACGAATCACACACAGACAGTAAAAACACACATAAACGACACATAGAGACGACACATGCACAGAGACGATACACACACACAGAGTCAACACACACACAGAGACGAGACACACACAAAGAAATGGCAAACACACATAGAGACGACACACACAAAGAGACGTCACACACACACACACAGATACGAAACACACATAGAGACAACACACACACAGAGACAACATCCACACACAGAGACAACATCCACACAGAGACAACACATACACACAGAGACGACACACTCAAAGTGACGACTTACACATAGAGAAGACACACACACAGAGACGACAAACACACAGACACGACACACACACACACAGAGACGACACACACATGGAGACAACACAGACACAGAGATGACACACACACATAGAGACGACAACACATAGAGAGACGACACGCAAACAGAGACGACAAACACACAGAGACAACACACACACAGATACGAAACACACACAGAGACGACACATGCACAGAGACGACACACACATACACAGAGTCCACTCACACACAGAGAGGACACACACACAGAGACGACACACACAAAGCAACAAATCACACACAGAAAGGACAAACACACAGAAACGACACATAGAGACGACACATGCACAGAGACGATACACACACACAGAGCCAACACACACAGAGAGACGAGACATGGCGTATCTGATGAAATAATTTAGATACAGTAGTTTTTTTTAGTAAGGACACTCAAGACAACACACACACAGAGATAACACACAAACACACACAGATACGAAACACACACAGAGATGACACCCACACAGAGACGACACACACACAGAGACGACACACACACAGAGTTACACATAGAGACGACACACACACACACACACAAACACACACACACACACAGAGACGACAAACACACAGAGACGAGACACATAGAGAGACGACACACACACAAAGAGACGACACACACACAGAGACGGCATACTCAAAGTCACGACTTACACAAAGAGACGACACACACACACACACACACACACACACACACACACACACACACACACACGCACACACACACACATACACACACACACACACACAAAAACAAAAACACACACACACACACACACAGAGAGAGAGAGAGAGAGACGATACAAACACAGAGAAGAGACACATCTATATACGACACACACACAAAGAGAGACAACAAACACACAGAGACAACACACACACACAAACAGACGACACACAAACACACACACACACAGAGAGACTAAACACACAACGAGACGAGACACGCACAGAGACGACCCACACACTCAGAACCAACTCACGCACAGAGAGGACAAACACACAGAGACGACAGACACAAAGAGACGACTAACACACAGAGAGGACAAACACACAGAAACGACACACACATAGAGACGAAACACACACATAGAGACAACACAGACACAGAGACGACACACACACAGAGACGAAACACACACAGAGACGACATACACACAGAGGCGACACACACATAGAGACGACAAACATACAGAGAAGACACAAAAACAGAGACGACACACTCACATAGAGACGATACAGACACACACACAGACAACAAACACAGAGACAACACACGCACAGTTACGACACACGCATTGAAATCCACTAGCTCAGAATTGAGGTCCCAGTCCACCAGCCTGAATGGTGGAAATTCACTAGCTCAGAATTGCGGTCTTAGTCCACCAACCTGAATGATGGAAATCCACTAGCTCAGTATTTGGTTCTTAGTCCACCAGCCTGAATGGTGGAAATCCACTAGCTCAGTATTGGGGTCTAAGTCCACCAGCCTGATTGGTGTAAATACACTAGCTCAGAATTGAGGTCTTAGCCACCAGCCTGAATGGTGGAAATTCACTAGCTCAGAATTGGGGTCTTAGTCCACCAGCCTGAAGCCAAAATGGGGTCCCAGTCCACCAGCCTGAATGGTGGAAATTCACTAGCTCAGAATTGTGGTCTTAGTCAACCAGCCTGAATGGTGAAAATACACGAGCTCAGGATTGGGGTCTGAGTCTTCCTGACTGACTGGTCGAAAGCCACGAGCTCAGAAGTGGGGTCCTAGTCCACCAGTCTGAATGGTTGAAATCCACAAGCTTAGTATTGGGGTCCCAGTCGCCCAACCCGAATGGTGGACACCCCCGTTGGCTCAGATTTGAGGTCAGAGTCCACCAGCCTGAATCCAAAAAGTTGGGTTGAGCTAGGTTCACTTCGAGTGCCGCGCCACTCTAAGTGAACCTAGATCAACCCAACTTTTTGGCTTCAGGCTGGTGGACTAAGACCCCAATTCTGAGCTAGTGAATTTCCACCATTCAGGCTGGTGGCTAAGACCCCAATTCTGAGCTAGGGGATTTCCACCATTCGGACAGGGGGACTGAGACCCCAATACTGAGCTTGAGAATTTCCACCATTCAGGCTGGTGGACTGAGACCCCAATTCTGAGCTAGTGGATTTCAACCATTCAGGCTGCTTGACTAAGACCCCAATACTGAGCTAGTGGATTTCCACCATTCAGGCTGGTGGACTAAGACCCCAAGACTGAGCTAGTGAATTTCCACCATTCAGGCTGGTGGACTGGGACCCCATTTTGGCTTCAGGCTGGTGGACTAAGACCCCAATTCTGAGCTAGTGAATTTCCACCATTCAGGCTGGTGGCTAAGACCTCAATTCTGAGCTAGTGAATTTCCACCATTCAGGCTGGTGGACTGAGACCCCAATACTGAGCTAGTGCAGTTCCACCATTGAGGCTGGTGGACTCAGACCCAAATTCTGAGCTAGTAGATTTCGATAATTCAGGTTGGTGGACTAAGACCGCAATTATGAGCTAGTGAAGTTCCACCATTCAGCCTGGTCGAATGGGACCTCGATTCTGAGCTAGTGGATTTCAATGCGTATGTCGTAACTGTGCGTGTGTTGTCTCTGTGTGTGTTGTCTTTGTGTGTGTGTGTGTGTGTGTAGTCTCTGTTTGAGTGTTTCGTCTCTATTTTTGTGTCTTCTCTGTATGTTTGTCGTCTCTATGTTTGTGTCGCCTCTGTGTATGTGTCGTCTCTGTGTGTGTTTCGTCTCTGTGTGTGTGTCGTATATGTTTGTGTGTTTTCTGTGTGTGTGTGTGTAGTATATCTCTGTGTGTCGTTTCTGTTTGTTTGTCTTCTCTGTGTGTGAGTCGTCTCTTTGTGTCTGTCGTTTCTGTGTGTTTGTCATCTCTGTGCGTGACTTGGCTCTGTGTGCGTGTGTCGTCTCTGTGCGTGTGTCGTCTCTTTGTGTGTTTTGTATCTGTGTGTGTGTGTGTCGTCTCTTTGTGTGTGTGCATTGTCTCTGTGTGTTTGTCGTCTCTCTGTGTGTGTGTGTCGTCTCTCTATATGTCTTTTCTCTGTGTGTTTGTCGTCTCTCTGTGTGTGTGTGTGTGTGTGTCGTCTCTTTGTGTAAGTTGTCACTTTTTGTTTGTAGTCTCTGTGTGTGTGTAGTGTCTTTCTGTGTGTCGTCTCTCTATGTGTCTCGTCTCTGTGTGTTTGTCGTCTCTCTCTGTGTGTGTGTGTGTGTCGTCTTTATGTGTAAGTCGTCACTCTGAGTATGTCGTCTCTGTGTGTGTGTCGTCTCTGTATGGGTGTCATCTCTGTGTGCGTGTGCGTTGTCTCTATGCATGTGTCGTCTCTATGTGTGTTTCGTATCTGTGTGTGTGTGTTCTCTCTGTGTGCGTGTTGTCTTGAGTGTCCTTACTAAAAAAAACTACTGTATTAAAAAAAAATTAAATTGATCATACGACCTAAATTATTTCATCAGATACGCCATGTCTCGTCTCTCTGTGTGTGTTGACTCTGTGTGTGTGTATCGTCTCTGTGCATGTGTCGTCTCTAAGTTTCGTGTATGTGTGTTTGTCCTCTTTGTTTGTGATTCGTCTCTTTGTGTCTGTCGTCTCTGTCTGTTTGTCCTCTCTGTGTGTGAGTGGACTCTCTGCGCGTGTGTTGTCTCTGTGCATGTGTCGTCTCTGTGGGTGTTTCTTATCTGTGTGTGTGTTGTCTCTGTGTGTTTGTCGTCTCTGTGTGCGTGTCGTCTCTCTATGTGTTGTCGTCGCTGTGTGTGTGTCGTCTCTGTGTCTGTGTTGTCTCTATGTGTGTGTCGTCTGCGTGTGTGGTGTGTGTGTCGTGTCTGTGTGTGTGTAGTATATGTGTGTGTGTCGTCTCTCTGTGTAATTAGTCACTTTGAGTGTGTCGTCTCTGTTTGTGTGTGTGTTGTCTCTGTGTGGATTTTGTCTCTGTGTGTGGATGTTGTCTGTGTGTGTGTGTCGTCTCTATGTGTGTTTCGTATCTGTGTGTGTGACGTCTCTTTGTGTGTGTCGTCTCTATTTGTGTTTGTCATTTCTCTGTGTGTGTCTCGTCTCTCTGTGTGTGTTGACTCTGTGTGTGTGTATCGTCTCTGTGCATGTGTCGTCTCTATGTGTAGTTTCTGTGTGTTTGTCCTCTCTGTGTTTGTGATTCGTCTCTTTGTGTCTGTCGTCTCTGTGTGTTTGTCCTATTTGTGTGTGAGTGGACTCTGTGTGTGTGTGTAGTCTCTGTGCATGTGTCGTCTCTGTGGATGTTTCGTATCTTCGTGTCTGTCATCTCTGTATTTGTGTTGTCTCTATGTGTTTGTCGTCTCTGTTTGTGTGTCGTTTCCGTGTGATTGTCGTCTCTGTGCGTGTGTAGTCTCTTTGTGTGTTTCGTATCTGTGTGTGTGTTGTCTCTGTGTGTTTGTCGTCTCTGTGTGCGTGTCGTCTCTCTATGTGTGTCGTCTCTGTATGTTTGTCGTCTCTGTGTTTTGTCGTCTCTGTGTGTGTGTCATCTCTATGTGTAAGTCGTCACTTTGAGTGTGTCGTCTCTGTGTGTGTGTCGTCTCTGTGTGTGTGTGTCGTACTGTGTGTGTGTGTCGTCTCTGTGTGGGTGTTGTCTCTGTGTGTTTGGTGTCTCTATGTGTGTGTCGTCTCTATGTGTGTTTCGAATCTGTGTGTGTGACGTCTCTTTGTGTGTGTCGTCTCTATGTGTGTTTGTCATTTCTGTGTGTGTGTCTCGTCTCTCTGTGTGTGTTGACTCTGTGTGTGTGTGTATCGTCTCTGTGCATGTGTCGTCTCTATGTGTCGTTTCTGTGTGTTTGTCCTCTCTGTGTGTGATTCGTCTCTCTGTGTGTTTGTCATCTATGTGTGTGAGTAGACTCTGTGTGTGTGTGTGTCGTCTCTGTGGATGTGTCGTCTCTGTGGGTGTTTCATATCTGTGAGTCTGTTGTCTCTGTGTGTTTGTCGTCTCTGTGTGCGTGTCGTCTCTCTATGTGTGTGTCGTCTATGTGTCTGTGTGTGTGTCGTTTCTGTGTGCTTGTCGTCTCTGTGTGTGTGTCGTATCTATGTGTAGTTCGTCACTTTGAGTGTTTCGTCTCTGTGTGTGTGTCTTCTCTGTGTGGATGTTGTCTCTGTGTGTGTGTTGTCTCTATGTGTGTTTGTCGTCTCTATGTGTGTTTCGTATCTGTGTGTGTGTGACGTCTCTTTGTTTGTGTCGTCTCTATGTGTGTGTGTCATTTCTGTGTGTGTCTCTCGTCTCTCTGAGTGTGTTGACTCTGTGTGTGTGTACAGTCTCTGTGCATGTTTCATCTCAATTTGTCGTTTCTGTGTGTTTGTCCTTTATGTGCGTGTTTCTTCTCTCTGGGTGTGTCGTCTGAGTGTGTCTTTACTATGTGTGTGTGAGCTGACTCTGTGTGTGTGTGTGTGTGTCGTCTCTGTGCATCTGTCGTCTCTGTGGGTGTTTCGTATCTGTTTGTCTGTCATCTCTTTGTCTGTGTTGTCTCTCTGTGTGTGTCGTCTCTGTGTGTGTGTAGTATCTGTGTGTGTGTTGTCTCTGTGTGTTTGTCGTCTCTGTGTGTGTGTCGTCTCTGTGTGTGTGTCGTCTCTGTGTGTTTGTCGTCTCTGTGTGTGTCGTCACTTTGAGTATGTCGTCTCTGTGTGTGTGTCGTCTCTCTATGTGTGTTGTCTCTGTGTGTTTGTCCTCTCTGTGTGCGTGTCGTCTCTATGTTTAAGTCGTTACTTTGAGTGTGTCGTGTGTGTGTGTGTGTGTCGTCTATGTGTGGATGTTGTCTCTGTGTGTGTGTGTTGTCTCTCTGTGTGTGTCGTCTCTTTGTGTGTTTGTCATTTCTGTGTGTGTGTCTAGTCTCTCTGTGTGTGTTGACTCTGTGTGTGTGTATCGTCTCTGTGCATGTGTCGTCTCTATGTGTCGTTTCTGTGTGTGATTCGTCTCTTTGTGTCTGTCGTCTCTGTGTGTTTTTTAAATTTTTGGGTAACCTGCCGGAGACTCTGGGCGGGTGGACACCCCCAAATATTGTCCCAAATTCCTCTCTCAATTTAGCACTTGTTCACGGATGCCCAGCGTCTCCAATCACTTTCCCAATAGTATCTATTCATTGTCTCAGCTCAGTTTAGAAAATCTGAGCCAATTTCCACTTTTTCAAATTTAGGGTCACTTGCCTGAGACACTGAGCAGGTGAGGTGGGCACCTCCAAAAATTTGTCCCAACTTCCACTCTCGCCTTAGAACTTTTTCACGGACACCTAAAACCGTCAACGGTTAGACTGTTGCCCTAATGGTAACCATGCCTTGCTCTACACACATACCAACAATATATTTTTGTTTTTTTTTGTTTTCCACTTTCACAATGGGGTTTCAATCTAGCTCAGCTCCGTTGATTAGCATTCAGCCCTTGACATATAAAGCCCAGATATTTGGACCCCAACGCTCCAATCTGGACACTGACTAATATCCCAATTTTCGGATCTTGACTTTCCACAATTCAGGCTGGTGAACTGAGGCCCCAATTTTGAGCTAGTGAATTTCCACCATTCAGGCTGGTGGACTAAGACCCCAATTCTGAGCTAGTGAATTTCCACCATTCAGGCTGGTGGACTCGGACCCCAATTCTGAGCTAGTGGATTTCAACCATTCAGGCTGGTGGACTAAGACCCCACTTCTGAGCTAGTGGATTTCAACCATTCTGGCTGGTGGACTGAGACCCCAATTCTGAGCTAGTGGATTTCAACCATTCAGGCTGGTGGACTAAGACCCCACTTCTGAGCTAGTGGATTTCAACCATTCTGGCTGGTGGACTGAGACCCCACTTCTGAGCTATTGGATTTCAACCATTCAGGCTGGTGGACTGGGACCCAAATTCTGAACTAGTGGATTTCAACCATTAAGGCTGGTGGACTAAGACCCCACTTCTAAGCTAGTGGATTTCAACCATTCTGGCTGTTGGACTGAGACCCCACTTCTGAGCTAGTGCATTTAAACCATTCTGGCACTTTGACTTTTCATTCCCAATTAAATTAAAAAAAATAAGCATTTTCAACTAGAAATAAGGAGCATCGTTAAAAAACTTAGACGAATGGATATTATCCCGTATATGAAGTTAGCTACCCCCCTCCGAAATAACTTTTTCTTTATGTTAGAGTTTAACTTTTCATTCACAATTAAATTAAAAAATAAGCATTTTCAACTATAAATAAGGAGCATCGTTAAAAACTAAGACGAATGGAAATTATCCCGTATATGAAGTTAGCTATCCCCTCCAAAATATCTTGTTCTTTATGTTAGACTTTGACTCTTTATTCCCAATTAAATTAAAAAATAAGCATTTTCAACTAGAAATAAGGATTATCGTTAAAAAACTAAGACGAATTGAAATTCCCATTTATTTTCGATTCTGAGTATTTTTGGTTTTCCCTCCAAAATTGACCCCCCCCTCCCCTGCCCTCAGAAATGGAGGAACAAAGAGCCTCTGAGTCTTCCTCTTGAGGCAGATCCTATTTATTTTCGATTCTGAGTATTTTTGGTTTTCCCTCCAAAATTGACCTTCCCCCTCCCCTGCCCTCAGAAATGGAGGAACGAAGGGCCTCTGAGCCTTCCCCTTGAGGCAGATCCCATTTATGTTCGAGTCTGAGCATTTTTGGTTTTCCCTCCAAAATTGACCTGCACCCACCCCTGCCCTCAGAAATGGGGGAAGGAGGGGCCTCTGAGCCTTGCCCTTGAGGCAGATCCCATTTATTTTTGATTCTGAGTATTTTTGGTTTTGCCTCCCAAATTGACCCCCCCCCTCCCCTGCCCTCAGAAATGGGGGAACGAAGGATCTCTGCGCCTTCCCCTGGAGGCAGATCCCATTCATTTTCGATTCGGAGTATTTTTGGTTTTCCTTCCAAAATTGACCTTCCCCCTCCCCTGCCCTCAGAACTGGTGGAAGGAGGGGCCTCTGAGCCTTCCCTTGAGGCAGATCCCCTTTATTTTCGATTCTGAGTATTTTTGGTTTTCCCTCAAAAAATGACCCCCCTCCCCTGCCCTCAGAAATAGGGGAACGAGGGGAACGTTAAACTATTTTAAATTGACAACACTGTCCAAACATCACATGTGTATTATACAGTACACAATCATCCCATCTCCCCCAAAACACTTTTCAGCCATTTCTCGTTAAATTTTTTTATTTCTAAACTATTTTAAATTGACAACACTGTCCAAAACATCACTTGTGTATTATACAGTACACAATCACCCCATCTCCCCCAAAACACTTTTCAGCCATTTCTTGTGAAATTTTTTTATTTCAAGTCAATCCTTAATAGGATCAAATTCGCAAAACCTACACTCCAATTCGCAAATCTCATTACCCTCTTTTAACTGTCAATCAAACAATTCTGATTGTAGTGTCCCGACCTACATTCTTATGAAATTTTTATCAACAAAAAAAAACCTGTACTGCTATCTTTTTTGCAATGTTTAGGAACAGGTGGGGAATCCCCGCTCGTAATTGCTAATCACCTTAGCCCTTTTTCTCCATCATCAAGTACATGCTCCAAAAATATTTTATTCAGATATTTCCTGTTAAAAAATTATCCTATCACTAATTACCCCTTTTTTCCAAATGTCAATCAAACGCCAAGGAACGTAATTTCCCTGAACACATCAAACTGTTTCCAAGGCAGATTATCTTTTTAGAATGTTCACGCGTAAGTGTAATGTCTCAGGCATGGGTTGTCAAATACCTTGCCAAATAACCGGTCTGGTAATCTGCCTTGGAAAGCTGCCAGGGAACGCAAAGAGAGCAAATTCAATATGTACTTACTACTATTGGATGCTTTCGGGGTAAAGGGCGTGAGAGGAGGGTGGGATCTAGTTATCCTCCGATCATTTTCGCCTTTAGAGGGGCTCAATAATTTTTTTTCTTAATCGAATGAGATTCTTTCAGAGCTTATACGACCACTCCTTCCATAAAAACTTAATGTATTAACGATGGACAACTTGCATACCTTAGAACCCTTGCCTCGAGGGCTGGGGGGGTGTAACATAGAACCATAGTTATTTATTGTTTGAACTATTTTGAACAAAATGCCTATCTCAAAATTTTGATCGGAAATATTTGGGGGAAAAAGGCGTTGGTGAAGGGGGTATTGTTGGCTGCCGTACAATCATTCTTAACTTTTAAAAAGGGAGCTAGAAGTTTTGGTTTTAAATCAAATGAGCCTTCTCAGAAATCTATACGACCATCCCTTCCATATAAACCTTTTGTTAACAATGGTCAGCTTGCATAACTTACGATCCTTGTTCTGGGGGCTGTGGGAGGTTTTGTCAACCTTGCAGGCAAAATTATTTAACCTTCGGGCTGTTTTGAACATGTTGGCTATCTGAAAATTTTGATCGGGTGCATTTGCAGAAGAGGAATTGGAGGGGGAGGGGGCTAGTTGCCCTCCGATCATTTTTAACTCTGAAGAAAGGGCTCAGAACCTCCGATTTTCATTTGGAAATCGATTAAAAATCCAAAATAGCTTCAATTTTTTTTTTCTTTACCTCAGAAGCTTATGTGACAGTTTAAGCAGACTTTAAGATTTATTTTTAAATCTTATTTTTATTTCATTTCATTTAAGTGTGTTTGTAGACTCTTTAACCTGGAGTAAAATTTCCGTATTTTGATCTTTGTCCGTATTTTTGATTACGTCGATATTTTCTATTTTGTCCGTAAATTTTGCCGCTTTTCTATTATCTGTTTCAAAATAGGTGTTGTTTTTAACGCATTTGTAATGTTGTTGTAGTGATTTACCCCCTATAGGCACATGTTTTGGGGCTGCAATATCCTTCGTATGTTTGCCCTTTCGTTTTACTCTTTTCTGTATATCGTTGTATTATAGTTAGATTTTACAGTATTAAATAAAGGAAATGAAATATCCCCCCCGGGGCATAGCTCACAACACTTGCCTCGGGCTTTGAGGGTTGTTTTTACTTCGGAGTTTTGTTATCTGATCTTTGAACTATTTTAAACAAAATAGCTATCTTGAAGTTATGATCAGATCTGTATTTGGAGAAAAATGGGCATTGGGGGGCTAGTTGTCCCCCGATCACTTTTGACTGTTAAAAACTGCATCAGAACTTCCGATTTCCAATCGAATGAGCCCCCTCCAAAGTTTAAGCGACAACCCTTTCCATATATAGTGCCTCTGGTAAATTTTTTTTAATAAAACATTGAGGCCTTATGGCCCTATACTATGTGTAACGATATAGCATTGCCTGACTTCGTGCTGATAAGCCCCGTTTTGGCCCAAATTTGGCTATTATGTTAGTAGAAAAGGGGGTACCAGTCGTGACATGACACCATACATGGGCATAGCCTCCGACGAGAACCACGTGGCTTATGGTTTTTGTCACTGAGAATGAAAAAACAGGAATTTTCTCACTTAAAAAAACATGAATTTTCTCACTTTTATGGATGTTTTCCTGGATGATTATGTGTGTTGGTCAATTTATTTGATGTTTTTCATGGATGTCAACAGCAATTCATGTCTGTTTTATGGTTTTTGTCAGTGAGAATGAAAAAACAGGAACTTTCTCACTTTGATGGATTATTGAGTCTAATGTAGAACCGGGTCAATGACACTTCCTTCAAGATCTTGTTGTTGTTTTGGTCATGTGTACGCAAAACCTAATGGAATCCTGGAAACAGTTAGATCCCGTGTTTCCTTCTCAGCCAATAAGCGAGTCGGATACATATCCCCCTTCTCAGTCAATCAGAGGGCTGGTTACATATTAGCGGTGGAGGGAATATAAGGAAAGGGTTTTTTGCCAAAGTTTTATCAGTCTTTGAATAGAATTCAAAGAAGTGAGAAGAAGAACAGTTAACATTAATCATTTGGATTTAAATTTGTGTTGTTGTCAGTGAGTGATACGTATACACTCTTATAATCGGAGAATGGAGCGAACCGTGATCGTACATTAGCAAGAAGTCTTGCGGTGGTAATCAACAAAGGATCTCGGCTGTGTCTGGAATGGGATGCAGTATATGCAAGATATGTGATATCCTTGAGTAAATTTAAAATGGAGGATCAATTATGTTTTGCTGATAAAGTTGATATAGCACATGTGAATAGACTTCAATGTGCTTTAAGTGCATTCGTGAAACATATTGAAGACAATAAACAGTATCGCTAATTGTACATGCTCTGTATTATTGATGTTGTTGTAATTATTCAATAAAATTGTTTCAAAATCGAAAATGTTTTCTTTCTTTTCTGGTTAGGATAGGCTATGGGGGTAACGAATCAGGGTCAGTCTAGAGTCAGCAGTCGGAAAGAAAGGATTGAAAAATGAATAAATTTGAGAAAGAGAGAATTAGATCAAATCTAGTGTTTATGGAAAGACATTTGATTTTGGATGATGATTTTCTCGAGTTATCTCTTAAACGCAGGATATTCTCTTGTCAGGGAACAATTGACATTATAATGAGGAGTGGTTCTTCCCCATTGGACTATTGTATGAAACTTTTAAAATGTGACTCAAGTGCTTATAGTCAATTTATTGATATATTAATTGGAACAAAGCAGAATCATATTGTGGATATACTTTTGAAAACATTACCAATGGATTCAATGTAGATGGCTCTTCCTTCGAAAGAGGTAACGTTACAGAGCTACTCCTCTCCCCCATTTCCCCTCATTAAATTTATGGAACGAGGACGATCAGTTTCGTTTTAGCTGTGAGTGAGTTGACATAGGAAACCAAAAATGTTCTATATATGTCCATTGTGCATGTACACTCTTGGCAGTTGGACTCAGCGTGAGAATTTTACAATTAAAGATGACTATAGTGAAAAGTGTAAGTTATTCAATCCCTGTAAATTCAATAGAGGCTATGCAGTACAAATGAAGAGATATAATTCATATCTTGAGGAGGTCTGTGACTCTCACCCTGGAGGGCACCTATGCTCCAATTATCACTATGATAAATATGATCAGTGGAAGAATACTGACCCCGCTATGATTGGAAACAATCCCAAACGAGATTTTAGTTTATTACTACGAGATTGGTATTTTCCTGGCTTTAAATTATTCTTGTAATAAGACTTTTTTCTACGATTCAACTGTTGGGGTAACAAGACAATCTGGTTTCTACGTCATCGTTGTGACGACACTGCCTACTA